>NC_087200.1:213887436-213889822 GCF_015104395.2 Macrobrachium nipponense
GAATATCATAAATTTTATACTTAGGTTTTCTACAAGAACCTCACCGAAACCATGGTTCAACCCATCGTCGTAAAGATAATACCGGACTTCGTAAGTGATTACAAACACCCCAGAAACTCCATTGAAGATGGAAGTGCAATACCAACCAACTTAGCGTATAAGATTACGCTATCAGTATAACATTCCCTCATAGGGGCGCCTTATCATACACGGCACGAGCCCTAATATATATAATAGATATATATAGATATATTATATATATGATATATATAATAATATATATATATAGAGTAGATATATATGATCTATTATTATATATATATATATATATATATAGTATATATAATATATATATATCATATCTATCTATATATATATATATATATAGTATATTATATATATATATATATAATGTTATATATATATCTATATTATATACTATATTATATATATATATATATAAGTATACTATATATTAGATATATATATATATATATATATAATAGATATTTCTATAGACTCATATAGATATAGATATATATTATAATTATATAATATATATAGATCATATATATATATATATATATATATATATATATTTAATATCATCTATATATATATAAATTATAACTATATATACATATATATATATATATATATAATATGTATTGTTATTATATATAATATATTATATATATATATATATGGTATATATATAGATATATATATATAGATATGATATAGTATAATATATTTAGATATATATACATATATATATATATATAATATATATTATTATATATATTAGATATATATAATATATATATTATAATATATATATATATATATATATATATATATATAGGATATATCTAGATATATACTTATATTATCAATAATATATATATAATATATATATAATATAATTATATATTATATATATAATATAATATCGATATAACATATATATATAAGGTTTTTTGCACGAAGGAAAATCGAAAAAGCTACCATTTATTATATATATATAATATATATATATAATATATATATAGTATACGACATATATATATTAATCTATATATATATATATATATATACATATATATATAAATATATATATATATATATATATATATATATATAGATATCTATATATATATATATATAATTATATACTATATATAAATATTATATATATTATATATATAATTAAGATATATAATATATATATATATATATATATATATATATATATATATAGTCCTGCTGGGCCCAGTCCCTTGTCCTCCAGAGACGTCTACAAAGTGATGGAAGTTGCTCTCGAGCTACAAGGTGGAGAAGAGAGCCTGTTCAGTTGAACTTGGTTCTAAACTCTATATTACCGTTAATCTTAACAGTAGTATATAATATTTATTTGTTATTATTATTGTTGTTAAAGCATGATCAACTATTATATGGGAAGAAACCGCATGGGTATTGAATTGAAAATTCAAGGCTTCCAAAGTAGGGTGGGGTTAATTAGAAAGAAGTAAGAGATGGTGGAGCGCAAATATAAACAGAAAGAAGAGATATCACTTATTAAACAGAATAATTATTAAACTTAGTAAGTGTTAAGACAATGAAATGCAAGAAAAGCAGTATTGGTAGCAATGACATAGGTGTTGTGCTTGAACTTTTAACTCAACACAAAAAACCATTTTCAGGACCTTTTTAGACTCTCCCATAGACCTTTTCCTATCCCCTCTAAGAAGAAGACAGAAAAACAACACACAAAGTATTTTGTAAGCTATTCCTGGAGGTAAGCGGAAATAGCAGTGATCCTGTCGGGAATTAAGAATTATTAGGTCTGGTTCACTCAAGATCCAGCACAGCAGCTCGCTGCCTGCCTACCAGTAAAGAATCTTGAAGTAATCCTATAACATATCCACCAACTCCATGATTCTGAAATTTATAAATAGTAAGTGCCTTGTGGTTAGTCAATCGAAAGCGGCCATTAAAATGTGTTTTAAATATTCAGCGCTAAAAATCCTTATCAAGCTTCTCGTGCAAATGGCATATCAAGCCGAATAGTGCATGGCAGGTGCCTAATGTACCTGTATGCATAATGGTTATCAGCTAACATTCCTATAGATTTTCCACATACTTATATAGATGTATAAGAGAAGGTTTCTTCAAATATACAACAAACTAGCCACTCTTCAATCTATATATTCAAATAAGCTTTTAACTTTAAATGATCTGAGAATACTGCTTATAAAAGTTTAAGCTGTACATTTTAAACTTCCTCCATGTTACATCTCGTTTCAGTTGTGTCATAAGTTCATCAGCGTCCCAATGCCATACAAATGTACACAATTTTCTTTCCCGCCTTTCAAACGCTTCACAG
>NC_087200.1:213890322-213900322 GCF_015104395.2 Macrobrachium nipponense
CAGAATTGACTTGTTTAAGGAAGCCTCGACCTAATCCGACAAAATTGCAGAAGTATTAAAGCAGAAGTAATTAAAGGGTGATCATATTTGTTCAACAAAAAGCAAACACGAGGGACATAAAATGGAAATACATATGGTAGCTAATATGTGCATAGATGCAGCTCTTTATAATTTGTGACATCAACAGTCTTTCATTGAAGGATCATGGAATGATAAGGCATATAAACGTTTATTATTTTGAGCAATCTTGAAGCGTAGCCCTTTCTGCATGTACTATAATATCATATTTTTCTTTATTTTGAATCTCCAGAGGACTACAAATCTCTGTGAATGCGGTATGTAATTCCCTTGGGAAGGGGCTTCCAGTGTCGACCATCTCCCTTATAAAAAAAGAAAAAGAAAAAAAAAGAAAAAAAAGAAAAAAGAAAAATTATATATATATATATTATATATATATATATATATATATATATATATATATATATATATATAATATATATATATATATATATATATATATATATATTGATGGAAATATAATTAATGCTAACAACGCACTGGATATCACTACAAGAGTTTGGGCAGCGTGAGGAGACGAAACAACAATAACTCCCTCTCTCTCTCTCTCTCTCTCTCTCTCTCTCTCATCTCTCTCTCTCTCTCTCTCTCTCTGAGAAAAGAAAAAAAACTTACCCCCATCAACCACTGCCAAATGCAAAAGCTTCTGTCGGCCACAAGATTCATCTCCCTGTTGAGGCGAAGTCCGAGGCCAATTTTTTAAACATTCGCTGACTACACATTATTTCTTCCGGAAGGTGTGACCGAGATTTCGGCCACTCGAATTAGGATCCAGGAAGCCATGAATTTTCGGAGGATAAAGTCCTAGGAAATGTACATTTCACAGAACAGCTGAGGTGGAAATCTTGCAAAATGATAGATGAATTTTGAGGCAGAGGATAATTTAAATGATATTCAAAATCCATGACAAGCTGCAGGTCTTCTGAAATGGAGATATATATCTTATTTTATTTGGAATTCGACCAATTTAGTTTAATCACTAACCAGCTTTCTTTCTAATTAATATATGGAGTGTACGGAAATAGTGATTGATATCTAACTCTTCTTTGCGTTGAATTACCCTTCGTCACTAATTCCAATTAAGCTTATCTTTTAATATAAGGTTTAGTCTGTCTGAGTGAGTAAATTACTGGTTAATAAGTTTTTTTTTTTTCTTTCAATAGCATTAGCTTTAAAAGAGGGACCCTTTCCTATTTCTGTATATATAATTACTTATTTATCACTTAAATGAACAAAATAAATGCCTTTACTGTATGAGTAAATTTATAAAGATATTATTTAAGCTTTAGTTACTTTTTGATAACACGAGATTCTTAACAAAATACATTATTTCTGCTATTTTCTCTTTATGCATTAGCTATAAGTTAGTAGTTAAAATTTTTAGTGTGAGAGAGAGATTTTATATTCATATAATTTATGCAATGGAAATAGATAATTACCTTTGAAAGAACATTAAAACCTTTTTCGAAAAAGTTCTTTGAGTAAGTATTATTACCCAAGTTTATAATATTTATTCTAGATAAATTGGGTTACGTCATTGTTAAGGGTTTACAACGAAACCTAATATAATTGGGCATTATTGTTATCCATAATTCGAAAATACTTGCAGATTAAATCAGCTTTCTTTTGTATTCGTTAAAGATCGTACGATACACTGATGAATAATCTTACTTTCGTATATAATACAAGCATATGAAACCATCAAACATATCCAATCCAAACACTTCGGAATCAACACTCAAGAGAAACACAACAGATTCAAACCTACATCATGATTTACTGAAGGCAATTTAAACCTACATGACTCGTTCGTCTCCCCCACCCCCGGCCCCAACCTCCTCCACTCAAGGTGATCTAGACACTCCCTTTCCATTAACTAAGTAAACACCACCGTTGATTGAATTATGCAATACTTGCATCCGTTTCGGTCTCTCGCTACATGATGATGCGGATAGGTGAGGTTCATATAATTTAACGGGAAGGAAATTTCCGCTTGGAAACTTGATCATATCAGAGTGTCCATAAGTCCCAGTACCATTCTAAGCAACAATACTTGTAATGGTAATGGGACTTTATGGACACCCTGTATTTCATACAAGCAGATTTTGGTGGATGCAGTCATTCTTGAGAGAGAGAGAGAGAGAGAGAGAGAGAGAGAGAGAGAGAGAGAGAGAATCGCCATTAGTCGATTAAAGCTTGAAAGAAGGGTTCGTCGAAACTATTTTAATATCAAGCCACGGTTTGAGAAATAAAACCTAAGACAACTGAAATCTTTATATGTCCTTAGGCAAACCTGATACACCGCTACATGCTGACGAGAAAAAGATAATAAGAAGAATTGAGAAGAATCTATATAAATTAAATGCCGTTGAAAACCGCTATAATATTCAATGCTACTGCCCTCAGAGAAGGCCTTCTCTAATATTAATAATAATAAATAATAATAATAATAATAATAATAATAATAATAATAATAATAATATTTGGCACCGTGGCAGAGTGGTTAGGTCGTCAATGACTGGTTAAGCAACTTGGGGCTGGGAGGTCGTTGGATGGTGACCGCTCTCCTCGGCGTTGATTCCTTGGGAAAGGATCTTTACCATAATTTCCTCAGATCTACTCAGCTGTAAATGAGTACCTATCCCTGATGGGGTAGGGTCCAGCTATGAGTTAAATCAGCAAAACTCAGCAATGATGTTAAGAAATGAAGGACTAAACGACAACGACGTAAATGGGACCTCTGGCACAGAGGAGCTTCGTCCGGCAGCCAGGTATTCAACCCATTTGAAAGGGAAGACGGTGAGGTACTTGGAGGTCGTCATCCACAACTGACAACAACTACGACAGTAACCAAAAGCCTGAGATTGAAGCTACAGAAGCAAACAAAAGGACGAAATGGACAAGAGAAAAAAATTAAGAAATATGGAGATGCTGACATCAGAAGCAACCCGACGGAGAGAGGATATAGAAGAAGGTTGGTCGATATCTGGAATGAGAGGGGAATAACACCCCCCAAACAGAGCAGGCTGGCAAACCAAGTAAGGAACATAAAGAAAAAGAACTGGCTCTCCCCAACAGAAAGAGAAGAACTGGAAAGGGAAATGTCACACGACAACGAATTACACGAAGACGAACTGAGAGACGATACCACAGAAGACCGACAGGGATGATGAGGTATCAAACAACGACACACGAAGAAATACAGACGAAGTAACAGAGAGGACGGAATGGGTAGAAAAGATTAGACAATGGATGGAGCCAGATACAGAGAGAACAAAGATCCCCTCCATGAAAGCCTACAACACAAGAAATTAAGGGAGAAAACAAGTGAGGTCAATGAAATAATGGGCCATAAATACACACCACCAGTATCACAGAAACAAATAACTTGGCATATGCAGGAGCAAGATTAGTAGCAAAACTGATGGGGATTCGAACACCAACACCACGAGCACAACCAACCCAACAGAAACCAAAATGCAACCTCCTTGGAAAAGGCGCCTGGAAAAGCAAATCATGGTGATGAGATCTGACTTCAGTACTGAAAGAGATGGCAGAAAAAAGGCTAAGAAGCAAGAAAACAAGGGAGGAACTCAACGAGAAATACAAAGTACAAGAGAGGGGGACTAAAACAACACAATAGAAGATGTAAAACAGAGGCTTAGGCCGAAAGCACATAAGATCCAACAGTACATGAACAGGAATAAGGGATACCAACAGAACAAACTATTCGGAACCAACCAGAAAAGACGATACAGCCAACTAAGAGGGGAAGGGACACACCACCAAGAAATTCCTGAAGCCGAATCAAGTAAAAGACTCTGGGAAAACATATTGAGCAATCCGGTATCACACAAGAAACATGCAACATGGCTCCAAGAAGTCAAGAAAATAGAAACAGGGAGAATAAAACAAAGATTCACAGAGATCACGACAGACACAGTCAGACACCAACTAAAGAAAATGCCATACTGGAAAGCCCCAGTTCCCGTTAAAGTCCATGGATACTGGCTCAAAAACTTATCCTTAGTACAAAAACACAAGAGTAAGGGAAATATAGCCAGTAACTACAGGCCTATCACCTGCATACTAATAATGTGGAAGTTACTAACAGGTATCATCAGTGAAAAGCTATACAACTACCTAGAGGAGACAAACACAATCCCCCACCAACAGAAAGGCTGCAGAAAGAAGTGTAGGGGCACAAAAGACCAACTCCTGATAGACAAAATGGTAATGAAGAACAGTAGGAGAAGGAAAACCAACCTAAGCATGGCATGGATAGACTATAAGAAAGCCTTCGACATGATACCACACACATGGCTAATAGAATGCCCTGAAAATATATGGGGCAGAGGAAAACGGAAAAACCCCCAACCATCAGCTTCCTAAAAAATACAATGCGCAACTGGAATACAATACTTACAAGCTCTGGAATAAGACTAGCAGAGGTTAATATTCAGGAGAGGGATCTTCCAGGGCGACTCACTGTCCCCACTACTCTTCGTAGTAGCCATGATTACCATGACAAAAGTACTACAGAAGATGGATGCCGGGTACCAACTCAAGAAAAGAGGCAACAAAATCAACCATCTGATGTTCATGGACGACATCAAGCTGTATGGTAAGAGCATCAAGGAAATAGATACCCTAATCCAAACTGTAAGGATTGTATCTGGGGACATCAGGATGGAGTTTGGAATAGAAAAATGCGCCTTAGTCAACATACAAAAAGGCAAAGTAAAGAGAACTGAAGGGATAAAGGTACCAGATGGGAGAAACATCAAACACATAGATGAGACTGGATGCAAATACCTGGGAATAATGGAAGGAGGGGATATAAAACACCAAGAGATGAAGGACACGATCAGGAAAGAATATATGCAGACTCAAGGCGATACTCAAGTCAAAACTCACGAACCGGAAATATGATAAAAGCCATAATCATATGGGTCAGTGCCAGTAATCAGATAGCGCAGGAATAGTGGAATAGACGAAGGCACCAACTCCGCAGCAAAGATCAGAAAACCAGGAAACATATGACAATACACAAAGCACTACCCCCAAGAGCAAATACGGACAGACTATACATACACGAAAGGAAGGAGGGAGAGGACTTCTATGTATAGGTGACTGTGTCAACATCGAAAACAGAGCACTGGGGCAATATCTGAAAACCAGTGAAGACGAGTGGCTAAAGAGTACATGGGAAGAAAGACTAATAAAAGTAGATGAAGACCCATAAATATACAGAGACAGGACAATGACAAACAGAACAGAGTACTGGCACAATAAACCAATGCACGCACAATACATGAGACAGACTACAGAACTGGCAATGGCTACAGAGGGGAGAGCTAAAGAAGGAAACTGAAGGAATGATAACAGCGGCACAAGATCAGGCCCTAAGAACCGAATATGTTCAAAGAACAATAGACGGAAATAACATCTCTCCCTATGTTAGAAATTGCAATACGAAAAATGTAACCATAAACCACATAGCAAGCTAATGCCCAGCTCTTGCACAGAACCAGTACTAAAAGAGGCATATTCAGTGGCAAAAGCCCTCCACTGGAGCCTGTGCAACAAACATCAGCTACCTTGCAGTAATAAGTGGTACGAGCACAAACCTAAGGGAGTGATAGAAAACGATCAGGCAAAGCTCCTCTGGGACTATGGTATCAGAACAGATAGGGTGATACGTGCAAATAGACCAGACGTGATGTTCATTGACAAGTCAAGAAGAAAGTATACTCATTGATGTCGCAATACCATGGGACACCAGAGTTGAAGAGAAACAAAGGGAAAAAGTGGATAAGTATCAGGATATGAAATTAAGAAATAAGAAGGATATGGGATATGCCAGTGGAAATTGTACCCATAATCATAGGAGCACTAGGCATGATCCCAAGATCCCTGAAAAGGAATCTAGAAAAACTAGAGGCTGTTAAGTAGCTCCAGGACTCATGCAGATGAGTGTGATCCTAGAAACGCTCACATAGTAAGAAAATTGATGGACTCCTAACGAGGCAGGATGCAACCCGGACCCCCACACTATAAATACCACCCAGTCGAATTGGAGGACTGTGATAGAGCAAAAACAAAAAAAAAAAAATAATAATAATAGTAATAATAATAATAATAATTCTATCTGACCCCGCAAAATGAGTTAATACCTATCCATCCTGAAGTCGAGCCTATTATAAATCCACTCAAGCGAGAGGGAGCTGGACATTTAATTCAATTTATTTCAGATTTCCCTTCATTTCTGGCCAGGTTTCTCATGGGGGAGGGGCTTTTGCAAAGAGCAATTTCCCCAAAACGTGAGGCAGCAGTTTAATGCAGGGAAGGATTTCTTCCTCGAGTGAGACCCTTCAGAAAATATGATGGAAGCCAAGAGTAACTGTCACTAATTTCTGTGTTTTCTTTTTCCTTTTATTGTATGGCGCTTTCATTGTAATTTTTTGTTACATGGCTTTTTATTGGGCGTTCATTTAGCCGAAGAAATTAAGAATAATTCTTATCTAAATTTTTTAGAATTCAGCATAGAGAAACCCATTCCTTTCTTAGGCATTCTCATAACAACAAAAGGGATAATAGTTACATTAATCAAGAGAGCAAGAACTCCCTTTGAAAACGAGAGTCAAACAGCCAGAGATATATTTATGCAAACAGCTCTTGGGCAAATAATGGATTGTGAAATTTATATAAAAGTTAAAATAAGGTTATTTTTGATTGTCATATTCAGTGAACTGATTTAGATATGTAATTCATTATTTTCCTTTAACCCGAGGATGAAGCATGAATATTGTTTGTGAATTTCTCAAAAACAAAAACACAATTATTTTTCCTAGCCATAATATTATTCATACACATTCGATAAGTTGATCCTACATCCATAGACGAGGCTGAGACATTTAACTTATGGTCTATGCAATATTTTCCATTAAACCACTGTTAAATTCATGCTTTAATTCCATATTCACGGCCTGATACTAAGCGCATTTATTACGTTGGAAGTTTACTTCTAATCTGAAACATGAATCTGGTGAAATTAAGAATTTACATGAATTAAATTCCTTACTTCCAAGCGCACGAGGATAGAGGCTGGGAATCTCCTGTATTTAGTTTAATATTAACATTTCCTTCGGCTAAAGTCTTATGGTTTATTAGGATTTCTCATGTAAAATAGCTAATAAAAATCGTTTGATATTCGACGACATTTATTAATTTTTTCATAATATCAAAGATCAAGTATTACTGCATTTCAATAATTTGCTTCCATTTTCATCTGTTCATCTATTCATTTGATAATTAAGCTTTCTTTGTCTAATAACTGCTCACGTCTTACTGTATTTCCTGTTATCTTCTTTTTACTTTCGAATGAACACCATAATATTCTTTGGAATCTTGAATTGCGAGTCAGTGGCCTCTGTCTGCTTTCTCCATATGCATAGGATTCAACTCTGAATAACAACAACAACAACAACAACAACAACAACAACAACAACAATAATAATAATAATAATAATAATAATAATAATAATAATAATAATAATAATAATAATAATAATAATAATAATAATAATAATAATAGTCATCGTATTTTTTTTTTAAATTAATGTAATGATTGTTCGTGAGAGAGTTTTGAGGGAAAGCAATATATGTTTTATTGTTAACTAACCCCAAGAGAGTTCTTTTACCGTAAGGAAATAGTTTAAGTATCTAATAAGAATAATCTTTTTTATCTACATGAATGAAATGCACATGAATGGTCAACAGATATTTACATCGATGGACAGTTCAAATATAAAGAAAATAAGGATCATTATTGTAAATAGTTACTTGATGTCTTTAACTGCCAGTCGTAATATTAAGAAAATAATTATTAGAATTCTGTATATTTCACCTCACTGTGGTTTACAATCTGTTGTCATTCCTACAAATTCAAACTCATTTTCCACAATAATTACGAAGCGAAGACGAGGCTTTTTAATTAAGTTACCGAACGCGTAATCGCATCAAAAAAACTTGATTGCTAAATAAGTGGCTTAAAAATAGGGATGTTATAACGTATACACTCGATGAGGTTGGTAGGATTTCATGTATGTATGTGTATGTAAATAAATATTTTCCTATAAAAGTAATCGATACAATCATGTGTGAAGCAGAAATAAATTGTTAACTCACACACAGACACACAGACACAGACACACACACACACACCACACACACACACACACACACACACACACATATATATATATATATAGAATCTATATAATGACCTATTATATATATATATACATATATATTATATATAGATATAAATATTATATATATATATAAGAATATAATATATATATATATTAGCACATATAATATATTACTATTATTATATATAAATATATATATATATAGATTATATATAATATTAAAATATACACATTATCTCAGAATACTCCACAGTAACCGCTCTATAGGCTTAGAGCCATAAAGAAAGAAGCGTGAGTGGTGGAATAGACGAAGATTCGAGGAATATCTTCGTTTCCATTTTGTCTGTCCTGGTTTAGACTGATTTGAAATACTCATTTAGGCGTGTTTGGTGATTTTTCGGATAGGAATTGTTTGTGTGTTTACCCATTAATTTATTAATATTAAACTTTATTCCCTCTTAATAAAGGGGAGAAAATGGTCTTCATTTATCCCGATTTTGAAATACTCGTTATCCGTGTTTAAGAATGATTTGTTTCGGAATTATTTATTTGTTTATTTAGTCATTCATCAGAGAAAACATAATCCTTGCAAAGAATTAATCAATACTGATAGATAGTCCTTAAAGAGACATTTAAAGTAATTAATTATTTTCACATTTTCTTTTGGTACAAAAAAAAAATTATGTAGCAGAAAAGAGATTATCAATATGTAGTTAAAAATATATTTATATATAAAAGAATAATTACTTAGACTTTCAATATTATTATGTAGGGCCTGACAAACCCAATGGAAATATACCCAGTCTCACCATAATTCTTGCAAATATGCAAATGAATGAATGGAAAATGCTCCGAGCACATTTGCATAAGCCTAATTTTTCCGCATCTCTTCAACAATTTCTCAGTGTTCACAATAAATTTTCTAGTGTAAAATATTTTAAGGGTATTTATTTTACAACACTTTTATTCTGCTTCATATTTGGAAATTGTTAATAAATCATTTAAAATCTTAATTTATTTGTCCTTTTTAAATCACTGGGAAGGGAAAACGGTTCGTAGTCATTTTAAATTCTCTTTCTTTTGATCCTCTTTTCAAACATCAGAGATTATCCGACGCACATACAATTTATTTTAACCGAGGCTGAAAATTTTGTCAGAAAAAAGGGGCGGTATGATTCTTATCAAACTGAGTTCAGGGAAGACAATTTTAAGAAATGGACTTATATTATGGCTATCATTCTTCCACAAGAAATAAGGTAGTTTAGGAATATATATTTCATAATGAGAACGGTGTTTTATGTGTTAAATTATAAACTTATTAATGTTTTAGTATATATTTTTCACCGAATATGTGGCTCTTTATATGATAAGTAATTTCAGAAATAAAATCTTTTTGACAAATTACATTATGATGAATAAGACAATAAAAATATGTTACTCAATACTCCCTCATTATGAAGTGAATAACTGCATTAATACGTTAGAAGTTTTATGCTAATATGATTAATTCTTCGTGTACGCACACGTAACCACACATAGCATTACATAAATTTATTTAAATTCCAGTTCACAATACACGTATGTTTTTGAGAAACTTTTATGTCAATAAATAATAAATTTATATAAATTCATGGTCTAAATACACATGTTTTGGACAAACGTTTTATTTAAGTAATTATCAGTTTATTCAAAATACATATTTTTTG
>NC_087200.1:213906588-213933102 GCF_015104395.2 Macrobrachium nipponense
CTTCATCTAGTTATTTATTAATTTGTTGTTGTTTATTTTCTTTCTAATAACTGATCTCTTCTTCCTGTATTTCCTATTACCTTCTGTTACTTTTTTTCAAATGAACACCATTATCGTTGGAAGCTTGAATTTCAAGTCAATGGCCTCTGTGGTGAGGTTGTTCCATATGAATAGGGTTCATCTTTTGAATATAATAATAATAATAATAAGAATAATAATAATAATAATAATAATAATAATAATAATAGTAATAATAATAATAATAATAATAATAATAATAATAATAATAATCACTCTTACTTACCTACATCCCAACTCTGTTTCCCTGGAAATCCCTTCCACTAGGAATTCCAGATTTCACACCACCATTTGGGCGAAGGTGATTAATATCCAGGGCTTTTTGGCCCGGCTGGAACTGCAGCCCTTAATTTCACGCGTGGTCATTTCATTAATGAATTTCTATGTAGGTTTTAAATGAGTTCTGTCATACGCTGGCCGATTGTGCTGCACCTGGAACGCTAAAACAGCTGTATCGATTATTATGCTGTTGGACATTTGGCTGTGGGAGGAATTTTTAATTAAGACAAAAATCTTATCTCTGATATGTCCTGTAACGAGAGATTGTTTATCAAATCGACGTCTCCCGTTTTCTGTTGGCAGTTTCTCCAGGTAATTTTTCGCAATTTTGTTTTTTGAGGAAATAATCTTATTTCTGATAACTATGCAAATGAGAAATTTATTATCAAAAAGACATCTCTAGTTTTCTATTTACAATAGCACACCACCGGCCTTTTTAATGCGATAAGTTCTAACTAGGAAATGACATGAAACCTTCAATGACATATCGACACGAAGCGCCTCTCCTCTCACGCTGTCAGCCCATATCGGCCGACGGTCATTCTGAAGTTATCGGTCCCTCCCGTTGAGGACATTACCTCGCCTTGGCAACGTGATAGGGAGCGTAACATAAACAGGCCCGCGTTCCTTGGTCCTTATCAGCCCAATTCGGGCGGGCGATTACCCAGGATGCAGTGGTGATAAATAGCACTCAGTATCGACGTCGACTGTGAGATGCAGATTCCCGAGTCAGGCTTCATTGGTGTTCCAGTTTACCTGGATTTGGTGGTTCGTTTCGTCTAAGAGTTTTTAGGGGTCGACAGTCGGTTGTTTCATTTTGAACATTCCCAGTGCTTCAGCTAATTGTAAGATCAGAAGATCGAGTGAACACGAACAACAGATATATCAGAAGATTTGCAAATTTCCAGAAAATATTCTTTTCTTCGACAGGCTTCGAAGGGAAGGCCCCACCAGGGAGGGTCCTCTACGGAAGGTGACAGTCTCTCTCTCTCTCTCTCTCTCTCTCTCTCTCTCTCCCGTCATGTTTAAAAGAGAGGTTGAACACTAAACTTTGTGAAATTATTATATTTTCCATATCTGTAGATTTCAAGGTAGCAAACAGCACAAAGTGATGAATACCTCTCGTTTTTCCTCGAAATCTGAACCCCATAGAGAGGGCAGTGCCATCAGCTCATATCACGCGGTGCACTGTAGGCATTAGCATTACTCAAGGTTCCTTCAGGCGTCCTTTAGGCTCATAGCTGTGACCCCGTTCGTTCCTTTGACTGTACCTCCGTTCATATCATGCTTCTTCCATCTTACTTTCCTCAACCCTCTCGTAAAACACCCAAGTTTTTATTTTTACTCTCAGTTTCCTTTTCAGAGCTGAATGACGTCATCATAAGTTCCATCTCTTGGCCTTTGCTTACATTCTGTATTCCATTCTGTATTCCATTCGAACTCTGAAATGCATTAATCTGACTTAGTTTTCGCGCTTCTTTAAAAGGTGGAATCCATTTCGATTCCTTTATGTCACATATGTTCGTTTGAGTGATGAAATTATCGAATGACCTTTCAATAACAAATAATTTTGGTAATATTAATGTTTTTCGCAACTGCTTTAATAATACATTAGCTAATCTTACACATACCAAACATGTGGCAGATTCTATATCTCATTCTGGCCAACGTGAATATTCCTCGGAAAAATTCTGAGAAATATTTAGCATACAATATATAACCCCAAACCTCTTTGCCTCGTCTAAACAATATATTAAAAAAATGAATAGTTCTGAAATAGCTGTGATTTAGCTGAGTTAAGGAGGTATTACAACGTTTAACGTAGCGTGATTCATCAAGGGCCAGGTAATTTTATCTGAAATGGATTTCAGATTCCATAATTTGGCAGAGGAACAAGAAAGGTATATAAATTATACTTTTTATATTTTATTATGTAAATTTACATGTATATATAAAATTTATACATATATTATAACTATATATATATATATATATATATATATATATATATATATATATATATATAGTATATATATATATATATATATATATATATATATATATATATATATATATATATATATATATACATCACTTTGTAAACATGTTTTATTGTAGAGTATATACAACTATGCATTTATAAGTGATTCAAAATATATTCGTTCGTTTCGGTCGTAAGGGTAGAGAGAGAGAGAGAGAGAGAGAGAGAGAGAGAGAGAGATGATAAGATCTTTAACCACCTATTCTAACTTTCATTTGAACAAGTTATTATAATAATTAAGAAGGTTCTTCCATTCTGTGCAGTTTAGATTTAGCGAGTCTTTCTTCTCGAGAAGAAACAGATGTTTTCCAAAGTCTAAATCTAAAAGACTTTTCTTCATGAAAAATTTGTTTTTCAAAGTTTGAAATTAAGGGATCTTTCTTCATAAGAAGACACCTGGCGTCTCACAGAGTTTAGAATTAAAATAACTTTTTCATGAAAATAAAATTGAAGTTTTCTAGACTCTGTACTAAGTTGTCAGAAGAAGAATTCTACCCAGTGACCACAGGGACACTAATAGGATTATACTACTATCTTCATGCTTTCGTGGCCACAGACGGTTAATCCTCCCGGGTGTCTTTCCAGCCTAATTAAGGTTTATGACATCTAATCCAGGATTATCATGGAATCGATGTGATGTTCGAAGTGATACTTCACTTACATTTTACTTATCTACTTCAAAGGTTCTCTGTATATCTTGTTTACTTTTTGGGTATCCCTCATTCGCCTGTGATCCAGAACTTAGGAATGAAGAGAGAGAGAGAGAGAGAGAGAGAGAGAGAGAGAGAGAGAGAGAGAGAAAGTGTGGGGTTGATAAATAAATAATGTATATTTGAAATTTTTGCATTTTCAGTGAAATGTTAAATGTCATTTAATTTCATTTCTTGTTATTATTATTAGTAATTGAGATGTTTGTTGCTTTTCCCACCTGGATTAATTATTATTGTTATTATTATTGACCCAAACAAAAAGTTCTTTGACTTTTCTGCTGAAGGTGGAATAAGAAACCCACAAGCTTACTGCGTATTACTTATTGACATGTTAGTATTTATAGTATTTTACTTGAATACTTACAATTAACAAGTTATACCCAGGATCTTGTGGGTTTTCTTTTTTCTATTATTATTATTATTATTATTATTATATTCAAAAGACTAACCTACACACACACACACACACACACACACACACACACACACACACACATATATTATATATATATATATATATATATATATATATATATATATATATATATATATAATATATATATATATATATATATATATATATATCTATAAAAGGAGCCCATAAAAACACCAAAATGTAGAGAGAAAAGTACTATATTTCAGAGACTGCTGTCTCTCTCTTCAGGTATATGAATGAGAAAAGTTTACAGAAAAGGTGGTAGTTTTATACCAAGAGATTCGTCCACAAGTAAGCCAATTTAGGTCACCCCCGCTGATAATCTTCCTTTAATCTTCTTAAGCGTTGGTTGAATGAACACTGCGTCGACGATGTCCGATGTCCAATTCCTTTTGAGATGTCATTACCTGCTTCTCTTTTATTTAATTGGCCGATTCCATCATTTGACTCTTGTACCGCAGTTGCTGCTATAAATTACACGTGACATATTCCAGTTTATTCTATGGTTATGGTTCATTTATATGATTGAAAATAGCCGAGTTCTGTTGTCCATACCTAACTGACCGTTTGTGTTGTATTAATCTCTGGGAGGGTGATTTACCTGTAATCCGATGTAAGATTGGTCACAGTCCTGGCATGGGATCTCATATACCCCAGAGTCTTTGGCGATGTCTTTTGTTGGACGTTTAATCAGGGATTTGGCTAAGGTATTTGGGTAGGTAAATGCAAAAGGGTTGATTTCCCAAGGGTGTGAGTTACTCTCTTAATCGTCTCCAGTGGAATTTTTATTTTATTGTTGGGTGTGTCTCTGGTCTTGTCTTTAGGGGGTCGGTAGAAAATTACGTTTGCTTTTTGAATTGCTTTCTCAATTATATGGTCAGGATACTTTAAAGATGAAAGTTGCTTGCGAATTAGTTCAAATTCTTTTTTCCCAGGAAATCTGGGGAACAAATTCGTAAGGCTCTTAAGAATAGGTTGCTAGCTAGACCTATCTTGATAGTATTGTCATGATAGCTAAAGTAGTGAATATATGAAAGTGAGAACGTTGGTTTTCTGTATATGGTAAATTTGTATTCTGTCGTGTCTCTGATTATTAAAACATCAAGAAAAGGAATTTTGTTGTCTGTTTCCCATTCAACTTTAAATTTGATGCTGGGCACTAATGCGTTTAATTTTGAGAGGAATTCATTAAAATTACCCCACTTATTATCCCAAAATGTTAGTATGTCATCCACGTATCTCATCCACAGCATGTTTTTGGGTTTTATTGCATTTATTACTGTAGTTTCAAAGTATTCCATGTACAGATTGGCTAAAATAGGACTTAAAGGACTACCCATACTACACGCCGAATTTTTGCTTGTAGAATGATTCCCGAATGAAATACGTTATTATATGCACATAATTCAACTAACTTTATTATTTTGTCAAGTGCCAAAGGGAAATGATCTGAATAGGGGGATAATTTTCCCTTAAAAACTGAAGAACGTCCTGTACTGGTACTTTTGTGAATAGGGAGTCTACGGTCAAGGCTTAAAAGTTTTATGTTGTGAAGTGGTATATGTGCTTCTCTGAATTTGTGACAAAAGTCTTCCGAATGTTTGATGTGACTGGAGAAAAAGTGCCTAAAAAAAGGAGAGAGGCCAGCTAACCATTTAGAAATTTTGTAATTGAAAGCTCCGGCGCATGAAACGATGGGTCTGAATGGAAGATTGTCTTTGTGAGTTTTGGGAAGAACCATAAAGATAGGGTAATTTAGGATTAATTACTTTAAATTTCTCTAATAGTTCAATACTCCTTTTGTCTTGCCAATTAATCTTACTTTCCGAAAAAATTTCTACCGACCCCCTAAAGACAAGACCAGAGACACACCCAACAATAAAATAAAAATTCCCCACCTGGAGACGATTAGAGAGTAACTCACACCCTTGGAAATCCAACCCTTTTGCATTTACCTACCCAAATACCTTAGCCAAATCCCTGATTAACGTCCAACAAAAGACATCGCCCAAAGACTCTGGGGTATATGAGATCCCATGCCAGGACTGTACCAATCTTACATCGGATTTACAGGTAAATCACTTCCCCAGAGATTAATACAACACAAACGGTCAGTTAGGTATGGACAACAGAATCGGCTATTTTTCAATCATATAAATGAACATAACCATAGAATAAACTGGAATATGTCACGTGTAATTTATAGCAGCAACTGCCGGTACAAGAGTCAAATGATGGAATCGGCCTTAATAAAAGAGAAGCAGGTAATGAACATCTCAAAAAGGGAATTGGACATCGGACATCGTCGACGCAGTGTTCATTCAACCAACGCTTAAGAAGATTAAGGAAGATTATCAGCGGGGGTGACCTAATTGGCTTACTTGTGGACGAATCTCTTGGTATAAATACCACCTTTTCTGTAAACTTTTCATCATTCATACCTGAAGAGAGAGACAGCAGTCTCTGAAATATAGTACTTTTCTCTCTACATTTTGGTGTTTTTATGGGCTCCTTTTATTAGATGGAATTCTGTTGTTACAGAACACTTTTACCAGTCATATATATATATATATATATATATATATATATATATATATATATATATATATATATATATATATATATATATATATCTATACGGGGCATGTGTGACCTTTATTCTGTACTGATAAATACACAAGTCTCTCTCTCTCTCTCTTTCTCTAATGCCTCACCACTCAATTGGTTTATATACTGTTCTATATCTTTAATACACGAAAAAGAGTAATATATATATATATATATATATATATATATCATATATATATCTATATATATATATATATATATATCTATATGTATGTATATATATATATATATATATATATATAATATATATATATATATATATATATCTATATATATATATATATATATATATATATATATATATATATATATATATATATATATATATATTCCTAATTCTTTTAAAAAAAAAATAAAGACGTATGTTTAAAAAAAGGCAGAACTTTACACACGACAACGGAAGCCAATGATGACACACAAAAGACCCCAGAACTTAAATGTTCTCTTTCTTCTCCTGAAAGTCAAATAGAGATGAGGTAACATCTCAATATCTCTCGTAGTGGATTTTCGTGTTCTTCTAATGGCTTCCAGATTCTTTCTAAAAAGAGGCTCTTTTGAATAATCCACCGAGTTGACAGACGGCTATTCACTTGACATTTGTCCAGTTGCTGGCTTGTTATATTATAAAAGGGGAATTAAGTTAAGAGGTTGTGGTTAGTGAAGGAAATTGAGGTATTTTGCTGTGCTGAAGGGGTTTAAATTTGGCTTCATATATATATATATATATATATATATATATATATATATATATATATATATATATATATATATATATATATATATATATATATATATATATATATATATATATATATATATATAAACCAAAATTTAAACCTCTTCATCAAAATACCTCAACTACCTCTACTAACCATTCAAATTCTAACTCATTCCCCTTTTATAATCTGACACAATATGATTTTTTCAAGACATTGTTTCTATACAATAAGATGAATCCGGTCAAATACTAAGTACTAAAAAATTAGGAAAATGTTTTTATCCAACAATTACAAAAAAAATCCATAAAGCAAAGAAATGCACACTAAAATGTTCTACCATCCCGAATGATGTGCAAATATTATCCAGTATTAGTTAGCCCTCAGAGGTAGATTTTCAACCATCATACCATTATATTAAGTCTTATAAATCCCTTGAGTTCAGCGAAGCTCAGAAACACAACAATATTATGAGGAACGGTTTCCTTTCCAAGCCCAAGGTACAAAATGGCAACGACTGCTGAAGGCTGACTTTTGAAGAAGAGTATTAAGTGGTGAGTGAGTGAGCCTTTTTTTTCTTGAATGTCAGAGACCTAATTACAGACTTTGATACTTGCAAGGCTTTGCAGGGAGAAGATGAAATACGAAATGTAACATAAGGTCCTTCGTGTTGTAGAAAAGAGTCCATATTGTATTATTATTTATTTATTTATTTGTTTGCTGGTTTATTTTTAATCACCTATATTCTAGCCAAGATTCTTTTAACACGCATTTGAATACGAATTTTAAGCACAAATCAGCTTGTCATTCAAGAACGACTTTTGATCAAAAATTAACCTCATATTTTAATAAGAGTTCTGAGCACGAATTAATCTAACATTAAATATGACTTATGAGCGCAAATTAACCTCCACGCTGTAGTATCATTAATTTATCTATTGATTGATTTTTCATATATTTATATGTAATCAAATTCAACCTAGGTAAGTTTTGTAACATGACATTTGGATACGGCTTTTGAACACGAATTATCCTGTCTTTTAATACGAACTGGCATGATTTTTTTATCTTTATCAATTTCAGCCATTTTTGGGGTTTGGGGGAAAAAATACCCTGGCATTTAAGTACGGCTTTTGAGCACGAATTAATTCAACATTCAAATACAAATTTACGCACGAAATAACAAGAAATTGGCCTAAATAGCCCAATGACTTAGAATAGAACAACACTACTAGTACTATTCTCCATCACACCAGTGACATCTCCTGTCTTCCCTACCTGCCTCAAAGTCATCAGCTGCCCTAAACAGACCAATTGCCTTATACAATTATATTATTCACTAAACCTACCATATATTGCAGACAGTGCCTATGGCTATATCAACCTATCACTCCTGACTGAGCTGTTCAACATGCATCTCACAGATCTAAACCTTTACAGG
Organism: Macrobrachium nipponense; assembly: GCF_015104395.2. Taxonomy (NCBI): domain Eukaryota; kingdom Metazoa; phylum Arthropoda; class Malacostraca; order Decapoda; family Palaemonidae; genus Macrobrachium; species Macrobrachium nipponense. Next base: position 213,914,918 of record NC_087200.1, read on the forward strand.
AATCAGTGTAGTTTGAACGACAATAAATCATTTAATCTTCTCTTTCTCTGCCCCAGCCCAGATGTGCAGGAAGGTCTGCCATATGTTCACTCAGAATTGTTTGATTTATTGAAGAGCCCGAAGCCTCTGCCGTGTTTGGTGGGATACAGGGTTAATATTGTTAGGAAAGGTTATATATATATATATATATATATATATATATATATATATATATATATATATATATATATATATATATATATATACATATATATATATATATATATATATATATATATATATATATATATATATATATATATATATATATATATATATATATATATATATATATATATATATATATATATATATATATATATATATATATATATATATATATATATATATATATATATATATATGATATATATATATATATATATATATATATATATATATATATATATATATATATTATATATATATATATATATATATATATATATCATAATATATATATATATATATATATATATATATATATATATATATATATATATATATATATATATATAATATATATATATATATATATATATATATATATATATATATATATATATATATATATATATATATATATATATATATATATATATCTATATATCTATATATATATATATATATATAGTATATACTGGCTGCAAATACACTTGTAAATTATATGTCCATAAATATTAAGTAAAAAGAAAATATCGCTTAATATAAAACTCACAAAATTTGGGTGTGATAGTTAGATATTAGACTATATATGTGGATTAATTTCAACATATTTGTGAGTGTGTGCGTATATATTTATGTGTAAGTCAACGCTTGACTTTTGATAATTTTATGATTCCAAAGAGATTTAAAGAGATTAATTTCTTGCAGTCTGAGTACCTTTTGCTAAATTTAGCATTGAGCTTCGTCCCCTAAAAGTATTAAATTCATTTCATCGTCAGAGGTATCTGCTAGAATAGCGAGGTTTATTTTCGTATGCGTTAGGCCGGTCATAATCTCACGTTGGACAACTTACTCTCTCTTTCAACCGAGGTTCTTCTATTTATATAGATAATGTACTTTGCATTCCACAATCAGGATAACGATGGCTGAATAAAAGCAATAAGACATTTGTATACAACAGAAATGGGCCATTAGGCAGCGAATGGCTCAAAGATTTTCCGTTTCTATAATCTTTGGAAGCCTCCCAAGGTTAAATAGTGAAGAGGAGACTAAGGTAAGATCTCAAAGAACTGTCAGTGCTCGTTAAGATCTCAATTCCAGGATCGTCTGTCCCAATGAGCAGGATATAAAAGGTGGATGCCAATGATGGTTGTTGGAATTCAGAGATGTGGTTTTCTTATATTTTCGTATATTTTCCCATGATTTGGTAATAATACTTCATGCATGCATGATTAAAGATATGTGAATAAATATGGAATACGAAATCATGGTTATCGGTTTCGTATTTTCAAATCATTCTATTATGATATTTTAAGTACCATTTAATAAGTACCATTTAAGAATACCTGCTATCTTTTTACCATCGAATTCCTAGATAACAGTGAATGGTCGTTATTTGCATGCTTTTAACGTTTATTCCTCGTGCGATATTCAATACAATTTTTAATATGAACTCTGACTATATATATATATATATATATATATATATATATATATATATATATATATATATATATATATATATATATATATATATATATATATATATATAGAATGGATTGCAATGCGGACGCTCCAAATGCTTTAAAATAACCAGAGTAACAACAAAGTCACAGCAATATACAAATCAAAACAAGAACTTTCACCAGAAAGTGTGTCTCCATGATATCCAAATAATTAATTTAATGAGTCACTCCTGAGTTTCAGAATTGGTTTCAGAGTTCAGACAATGGCGAGTGACGAATCATTCCAAGGTTTCTCCTCTGCAACAGAAACCGAAACCAATTAGTATAAATAAAATAATGACCCTCCATATTCGTTCACCTACAGAACTTTAATTTCTCCCATTTCAGATTAGAGGCTTTTGACTTGGAACAATTGCGCGCAATATTAGAATATTTTTCGTCATTGTCTCTCCCCCTACTTTCGTAGTCTAATATATGATGGTTGGGATGACTCTTGCATATGCAACGGGCAAATGAATCTGTGCAACGCTGGCATCCTTTTGTGATATTGATTTTTTTTTTCCTTATTTGCCAACAATGCTTATGTCCGTTGATGCAAATGAAGTTGTTTATTTTGTTATGCATTCCTATGAAAAATGAAACCTTACTTATTTTGTTTCAGTACATTTTTCCTTCAGTTGTTTCTAAGTTTTTGTGATATAATTTCTCTTTAAATACCTGATAACTTCAAGTTATATATTATGCAACTTCGTTGTGCGTCGCGGAAGGAAACTTTTTTTTTTTATCTTTCTATCTTCTCAAACTATAAGAAAATACATAACATTCCATCCCCTGCCTCACTCGCTATGCAAATACCTTCTCGATCCCTCGGATATGGAACAACCACTCCAAATCGAACAGTAAATCTCTTTATTGCTTTAAGCTTCCCAAATCCATTTATTGCGCTGCAGAACAAAGGCAGGCTAATCTGTTTTCGTTGAGTATAACAGTACTCTATGAAAGCATATTCCTTTTTTAAAGCTTATTCTATTTCATTCTTTATTTTCATTTGGTACAGGAATAGGATTCCACTCTGTGAAAGAGGCCCACGTTTTTATGGTGAGCCAAAAAGGATTAGATTCCTTTTTATCAGGAATGAATCTTTACCATTTCTGTCTTGTCGTTGCTTATTATTATTATTATTATTATTATTATTATTATTATTATTATTATTATTAGGAGGAGGCCTTCTCTGAGGGCAGTAGCATTGATCCAATAGCTGTTTCAACGGCATTTAATTTATATAGAATCTTCTCAATTCTTCTTATTATCTTTTTTATCGTCAGCATGTAGCTGGTGTATTAAGTTTCCTAAGGACATGTAAAGATTTTCATTTGTCTTAGGTTTATTCCTCTGACGTGTTGACAGCGCGCAGGCAGTCATCTATGAGAGTATACAGTAAAGTGAATTAAGATACGTTTTACAAGTATTTATAGCATGCAAGGTTCGTGTAATGGTGGGCGGTCGGTGAGCAGGGATTTTAATTGGTCGTTGGATGGTAACGAAATCTCTCAGACTCTCCCTGAGCGATGAAACCTGCGTAGTCTGGGCCGGAGTTATTAGCGTGGGTTGGGTGTTGGTTGGGGTACCCACCTCTTGGGCGGCAGGTACTGCTGCATTCTGGACAGATGACACATCTTCCGCTCATTCCCTCCCGCTTTCTCTCTCTTTTTCTTCCTCTCTTTCTCTCTCTCTCAGTTTTCTTTCTTTCTCTCCTCTCTCTGCAAATTCCTCACTCTCTCTCTCTCTCTCTCTCTCGTTCGCTCATTCTTACTCTCTCTGCTTGTTCCTCTCTCTCTCTCTCTCTTTCTCTCTCTGCTTGTTCCTCTTTCTATTTTTAGAGACTCCCATTCTGAGGAATGTTTAGTAATATTTTCATCCATTTTTTTCTGGTGACTAGAATCTCAATATGTGGAGTATTCAGACGTAGCTGTCCTACTGCAAACTTTACACTCCATCATCACATCTGCTTCCTCCATGGGAAAGTCAGATCTTCATATTGGACTGTATCTATGTCGCCAAAATAATTGGTCATTCTTGCATCTTGGAGTCTTCTCTCTCTCTCCTCTCTCTCTCTCTCTCTCTCTCTCTCTCTCTCTCTGAAGACATAATATTTTTCTGCGGACAAGTCACTTAAAGTAAGTGCGAAAGTGTCAAGTATAAGTTCATAATTCATTATTTGTATTATCAAACATGCATTATCACTTACATTACCATTCACGTCATTATTAAAATCCTGAATATCCTCTTAAATAAAAATTCCTAATGTAAAAATATTTCAATAAATATTCACCACAAATTCCCGAAACATAGCAACTATATGCAGATTCATAACGGGAAAAAAATTAAATGGCGTTCGCTGGTATGGGTGTTGGCACTGAATATTCGATTGCTTTTTATCCGGATTAGCAGTCCATTAGCGTGCTAGCAAAGTTTGAGAGAGAGAGAGAGGAAGAGAGAGGAGAGAGAGAGAGAGAGAGAGTAAAATAGAAATTTAATTATGTTTTTATGGTTTTCATTTGGTCTATAGTTGAGACATGCATGCACACCCACAAATATATAAATGCAGAGAGAGAGGGGTGGGGGAGGTGGGGGGTGTCCTCAGGACAGTTAAAACGAAAGTTTGATACATATTTCTAATTTCATTTCTGTTTAGAGTATTTATTTATTTTTACTAATGAATGCATAAATACAGAGAGAGAGAGAGAGAGAGAGAGAGAGAGAGAGAGAGAGAGAGAGAGATTACACATCCAGGAGAGTAAAAGAAAGTTCAATTATTATTCATACTCCTGAATTATTTCAGTTTTGATGGGGTAATCTCAGTTACACCACAACATATAAATACAGAGAGAGAAGATTATTGTAATATAATATAATTATTGTATTTACATAAATTTATAATGAACGTAGTTCTACAGAGCACTGCTAAACTACCAATCAAACAAGCTTCCTACTTTCAAAATAAATTTATTTTATCTTTTATTATTTCGTTCAACTATAAGAGCGACTTCATGTGAAGAGATAACGCTTTAAATGTAGATGTTTTAAACGCAAATACATTAAAGTAAATTGTTTTATAATATTAGTATACATTACTGCATTAGCACATTATTTATATAAAGGAAAATGAAAGGATGAACGTAGGAATGAGCGAAAAACCTGAACGAATTGTTAAGGAAACTAAGTCCGGCGATTTCTGGTATGCGTTGTCAACCGTCCAAGGTGACCCAAGAAGCTGGTTGGAAATGTTTCTCCCGGGTGACGGTAGGTGGCAGCACTCTGCAGCTTTTATAATACTATTAAAATAGCATTAACTCTTGACTTCATCAAATTGTCTCCAATAAATCGTGATCAAATGTCTGTGTACATACGTACACATTACGTAGTGATGGATTAAATTGATTTCCTCTAAATATGACGTAGGTGGGGTTCCTGCGGAGAGAATCCCCATCCTTTTAATTTGCCACAAATGAAATGTATATCATCATTGACATAACACATGCATACGTGCACACATACGCAAAAACACATATATACATCTGTTTTGTGTGTGCTATGTCCCTATGTTTAGCGTCGATGGAACTTTAGACATTTATGAATGGATTTGATCGAGGGCTAATTGGCCATCAGGATAAAAAGTGCCTCATTAGCTTATTAAACTTGAATACTGAACTGTTTTATAATTGTCATATAACCAGAAGGTTTTAAAGATTAAATTTATTGTAATTTTGGTGTGTATGTGTGTGTGTGTACCTTGAATTTAATAATCTGACTACTCTCATTTTTAATTACTAAATCGACTAATAGTGAATTGGCAACAAGAATGTTAGCGAAATTCTTTTAAGCATGAAATCAACCCCGACTTAAGTTAGAATATCTATAAAACCAAGAATGGGCAAATGAGCCCTTTGGAAGTATATGTAACAAAAATAAACGGAATCCATTAAATTTCACGTATTGATGAAACAACATATCTCTTCTTTCTGTTACGAAACAACTTTTATTAAAAAATTCGTTGCTGCAGTCGGGGATAAAAGGGCCTTTGGATAAACGCTAACAGCAGAACAGGAATCATTAGGTCCAGTCATCATGTGAACGATATCTGTCAAAAAGGGAGAGTTAAAGCTCACTGGGAATGTTTAAGTGAACTTTAGTGAATGACGCAAATCCTGATGCATTGGGCCAGGGATTAACAAACAAACAAAAAAATAATCCCCACTACCTAAAATGTTGGATGGTTTACGCTTTGTGGAAATAGAGAGAGAGAGAGAGTGAGTAAATGAGGGAAAAAAGGAGAGAGAGAGAGAGAGAGAGAGAGAGAGAGAGAGAGAGAGAGAGAGAGGAGGAGGGTTCCACTGTTTTGGTCAAGGGATTTTAAACGATAATATATAAAACAGCAGCTTTTAATTAAATGATAGATGTGAAAATTAAAAATACTTATCATATTTATTATAGTTTCAGGGTATTGATACTAATTGTAATTTCAAGTGATTTTATGTAATTTAGACTGTCAAGCCAACTAAGTAATTAAAATATAGAAAATATATAGCAAATATTTACCAAGCATTATACAATACCTTCATTGATTGCAGAGATATAGAGGTTTATGGGACCAATATTCGGTGCCCCAAAGGCACTGCTACCATTAAATTCCTACAGAGCCTTCCTTGCAGATGGTCTTTTATAAATAGTGATACCATTTCAAATTGTCCTTCGTAGTTTGCCCCTTTATTCTCAAGTTCTTTACACAAAAGTAATTTTAGTATTCGAAGTGTTTGGCAGTCAGAACAAAAGTAAATACTTTAATAATAACAATTAAATTTTGGAAAGAGAATTGATACGCTTTCGTTGATGTTAAATTTAAGCTATTTGACGCTGTTCGGTTCTCTGTCCTCTGTCTCTCTGTCTCTGTCTCTCTCCCCTTAGCCATGAGATCTTCTTTTTAATAAGCTTATTCCTTCGTTGGTTAATCTCGTAGAAATATATATCTATATATATATATTATATATATATATATATATATTATAATTATATATATATATATATATATATTATATATAATATAGTAGTATAATATTAGAAACCATAATCCATTAATGAAACACATATAAAAAATGGGAACAATGGGAAGAAGAAGGAGAAGAAGATTTAGGTTCTCCTAAGGACATCTCTCTCTCTCTCTCTCTTGTTCCTTCCGACTGAAAATACGGAATACATTTGATAATATTCTTTACCAGTTCTTTTATATCTATCGAGTTTTTAAGCGTAAAATACATGTAATTTTTCTTTGTATGCTTTTAAGTCGACTGTTGACAAGCAGGTAGAAGCCATCGTGCAATAATATCTTTTGGGAAAAATATTTAAAACTGCTTTGTTTGGAATTGAGCGAAATAAAGTGACGATCTGTATAGCGAAGATTTACATTTGCATATGGCAGAGGGTGGAATTTTTACTGGTTATGTTTAGGGGATCGTGAAGCTTACTTCTTTATTTTTCATTTTTTGCTTCTTTGGCAAAGGTTGCGTCGTTTTTAAAAATGAACTCCACTGCACTTTTTAGCCGATTTTTTGCTTTCTGAACTGCTTTGAAAGTGAGAGAGGAAAGTTATCCTGCTGTCTGTCTATTATATTTGAAATTATTATTATTCAGAGATAAACCTTATTCATGTGGAACAACCCCAAGGGGGCCATTGAATTGAAATTCAAGCTTCCAAAGAATATTAAGGTGTTCATTTGAAAGAAGTAACAGAGGGTGACGGTAAATGCAGAAAGAAGAGCCCAGTTATTCGCAAAGACAGAATAAATAAAGCGTTATTAAATATTCAGATAAAAACGTAGGTGAACTTCTTTAGGGCAGTAATTCAATGCATCTTCGCCTGAGCATTTAAACTAAGACAGTTCCAAAGTCCAACTATGTGATGAATATTTTTTAAGACCTACGATCTCTGTCTGTCTGGAATTCACAGAAACGCGCTTCCAGGCATATTTCCTTTATGAGAATAACTAATAACTTTAAATTTACCGAATGCAAATATTTCCCGTAACATCGTGTCACGTAAATCCGACACTGTACTGTCTTTACGATCGGTTCTAAAGTATCCTTGCAAACTCCTTCTTAAGCTCCTCAATAAAGGATACAAGAGCGCCTTTGTAAAGTGAAATAGTCTTATTTCTAACTTGCTGCATTTATCAGGAATGATAGATAATATTGAGCAGAATGAAATGCATTGCCACATGTACTACATGCAATGGAAAGCTAAACACAAACGCATTTTAGCTTTAAACTGCAGTATATTACGCTGCATATGATGTTGGATAAACACCATTAAGTACGGAAATGATAATAGCTGAAAGCATCAAAGAATGAAATTAAATGGTGAGCAAAATAATTAGATGATTAATTATAACCCGAAAAGAAAATGACCAGTGAATGGGAGAGAAAATGACATTAATAGAATCATATGGCGACGCCAGAGAGAGAGAGAGAGAGAGAGAGAGAGAGAGAGAGAGAGAGAATGCAATTCTCAATAATATTTCCTGGAGAGAAATAGGAGAGGAATGAGATGAATGGCGAAGGGGAATGAGGGAAGGGTCATAATTGAGGCAATTAAGGCACTCCTGCAATTCTTGAAAGGGTTCAGGATAATGGCAGAGTATGATTCCTAGACAAGAAGAAACATTTTCGTTTTAAATTTTGTTGCATATAATTGGTCTCTTCTTTCTGTATCTCCTATTGCCTTCTGTTACTTCTTTCAAATGAGCACCATATTCTTCGGAAGCTTGAATTTAATTTAAGTCAGTGGCCTCTGTGGGGCTTCTTACCCTATGAATATGGGCTTATATTTTGAATAATAATAATAATAATAATAATAATAATAATAATAATAATAATAATAATAATAATAATCTTGCACTGACTTCCAATATATTGTAATTTCGATTAAAGGTAGATAACGTCACAATTTATGCGAAATTCCTCTCAGAAAAGAAACGCTTCATAGATTTCCGTCCCTTTGCAGCCTCTGATGTTAACATTGGATCAACAATGGCTCATTATGCTGTTTTCAATAGGCAGCGTCAGATGCACGTGATGCAATTATTAAGCCCAGGATTTATTGCCCAATTTATCGTTAACCGAAGAGGGTTTCTGGTGGTGAATTTTCCTTCCATGGTAATGAGGCTTGCTTAGCCTGTGTGATCTTTATTTGTCCTCTAAATTTGTTTAATTAATATATATATATATATATATATATATATATATATATATATATATATATATATTATATATATATATATATACACTTATCAGTTGCACAGCAAATAATAATTGCAAGAAACCCATTAAACCCCATCTTTTGCATACATCATTAGTTGCTCTTTTGAAACTTGATATCAGCATAAGTTGATATTCCTTATTATATAATCATTTGTCCGTGCAAAGAAAAGAAGTAATACAGCCTTAATTTAAAATGAAGAGAAGGGGAAAGCAAAGAGAAAATCCAGTCGAGAGAAAGCTTAGACGAAACGTTAATTAAGGAGAAAGGATGTTAGACTACTTAGAAAGCATCTTCGTCCCTTTTCGTTTTTGCTTCTGGGAGACATCAGGTTTATTTTTCTTATCTACTTATTTGCTTTTATGTTAATGAGTAAGTAATTCCGTTATGATTTTTAAGGCATCTAACATTTCACGACTCAAGTGAAAATCTTTTAATTATAATTTGTTCAGATGAAAGTTAGAGAAATAAGAATCATGTGCAACTATTTCTAGATACAAATCTCGGTGTTGTAAATTAACTTAGGGTACATATGACATAATTGGTTAAAGATCTTATCGTCTCTCTCTCTATCTCTCTCTCTCTCTCTCTTATCTCTCTCTCTCTCTCTCTCTCTCTCTCTCCTGTTTTTTTCCTAAGATAATATGTGGTATTGAGTTTCCTTTTGGAGGAGACCTGTTTCCAGGAAACATAACATATTTCCTTCAAATGCCTTCCAGTAACGCGATGGAGAGAGAGAGAGAGAGAGAGAGAGAGAGAGAGAGAGAGGAGGGGTTACCTTGGCCCACCTTTCTCTATCATAGTTTATTTAAACTATTTTAATATCGAGAACGAGAGAATATATATATATATATATATATATATATATATATATATATATATATATATATATATATATATATATATAATATTTAATGTATGTATGTATGCATATTAATTACTGTACTATCATTGCATTTATATATGCATTTATTATCGAAGTAGCTCTCCATAGCACTAGTTAACTATTTATCGAACAAGCTCCCTATTCTCAAGATATTTCGATTAATTTTTAATTGTTTCGTTAAACTATAAGAGCGACTTCATGTGAAGAAATAACGAATTAAGGGTCGTATTTTTAATGCAAATACATTGTAATTGGGTGTTTTATCACTCTATTATACATTACTGCATAAATACTTCATATACGTAAAGGTGAATGAGACGATAAACGTTGGAATGAGCGAAAAAACTGAACGAATTGTTACAGGATAAATTCCGGCTGTTTCTTGTATGAGTTGTCAACCGTCCTGGAGACGTAAGAAAAGCCGGTAGATTATGTTTCTTCGGGTGACGGTAGGTGGCAGCAGCTTGCAGACCCATATGACTCTAACACCACCAGAATAAGCTTTAATAAATACAATTAAACTGGAATTATTGCCAGGACTTACCAACCTAATTCTGCCAGTTATAAATGGTTGATTAAATATCTGGAGTAAATGTACACATTACGTATAAATTAAAGCAATTTACTCTTAAAACGACGTAGGTGGGGTTCCCACTGAGAGAATACCTCTCTGTTTAATTTGCAACAAATAAAATGTAACGTCCATTAAATAGTGTTTATATAATAATTGATTGTCGATTTACTCCCCAACTGACACCTGTCTTAAGATAGGTGGCAGAGAAGGACAGACACAAAAGTAACTACTTGTAGTCTCTGATAATGCGTGATCCTAAGATATATTCTAAATTAATGCTTATTAATTTAAAATATAATAAGATTTTATAAATACTTTAAGCTGGGTCTTTAAACGTTTCCTCATATTATATTTTATTTTATAATTTTAGTTTATTTTTTGTTTTGGCGGACCCCCATAGTCATTCCACGGAAAAAATAAGCTTATTCTATTTTTAAATAATAAAAAGGTAAAGGGAATGTATGAATAGTTAGAGGAATTAGTGGATGATTACGCTTCATTTTGTTGGAAAACTAATTTAATGCAAATAAACTTATTTAACAATTGAATTCTATGGAGCATTTACGTATGTACACTAGTAAATAATTCATACTAAAACACTTTAAGATAAGTGAGTAGTTAAGAAAAAATGCGGATTTATTCAATGTGGTTGATGTTTCCCTGTTTTTTTTTTCTTGTTTTTTCTTCAGTTCCACTGACACCATTGATATTAGAAGGTTACCCTTTTTCATAATGTTGAGTCTATTACGGGCTTTTGATAATAAGTGAAAAATACGACTAAATTTTGTTTTCAACCAGATAAGATGATTGAAAAGCTATAACGCAGAGCTGAGTTTTATCCCAGAGTAGCGGGTACTCTCTCGCAGCGTCATTTGTTTTCCATATATTATGCTTCCCAGCTTTGAATTTTGCGTGCAATATTTCTCCTGTAAAGAAATGTCTACAGCATCTGCAGCATTAACTTCAAAAAGAATTGCCACCCAAGCTGGTATATCCATCATGAAGTAGGTCACCAAACCGAGCTTGCATATTTTAGTTCAATTTTTTCAAATATTTGCCATACAATGCAAGGTCATCATCGCTGCTAATCGAGGCCAAACAAGAAAACTGTGCAAATGCAGGAATTCTGATGCTAATTTTGTACAGCTGTAGTTCACAGAAAAGCAGCAATGGCACCTTTACAGGATATGAGGTCAGAAATTTTTCCTTGGGCAAGTTTATCAAATAAATTGACTGTTTCAAATATATCTGATAAGTAAAATACATCACATTTAGGGTTGCAAGCAGTTGTTCTCCAAGATGGGTGTTAGCGAGAAATAGAATCCCAAAGTGCAATAAAAGGATGAAGACAATTCCCCGTTGATGACCACCTCACCTCAATATGCAGACGTCCGCCCAATTGCTTTGCAACTACGTAATTGTTGACGGTGCATCACAAAATGTTTGCGAAATACTTCGGGAACAGCCTATCTCAAGAGTGCAAAAAATTCATTGTATCTGCCTGTCATGGAATTGAATCCAACTATGAACTTTAGGAAACATGAAAACTGGAAGAGCGAGAGAGAGAGAGAGAGAGAGAGAGAGAGAGAGAGAGAGAGAGTGTGTGTGTGTGTGTGCGTGTGTCTCCATTTGCAACTAGAGTTGTCTCCCCTTTTATTCACAAGCAAGTTCATTGTTCTCTTTCGATTTCTCTGAACCGATTTATTTTTTATAAATCCCGCGATTCTATGGGAAAGGTACCTGCTGTTAGTGCACAGGAAAAATTAATATAAAACATTTGCTTTGTTCTGACGAAAAGAAAAATAAAAGGCCCCAGTGTCTGGCCCACTATGGCTCCATTTTCCTTTCGGTATTTTTATGTTTTTTCCTCTTCTGCTTTGGAAGATTTCTCGTTGCCAGTGTATAAATATGTTCTCTATTGATTCATATATATATATATATATATATATATATATATATATATATATATATATATATATATATAATATATATACACACACACACACACACACATTACGGGCTTCTGTATCGTGCACGAAAATTGGAAAACGGAAGCCATACAATTTGTCTGTAAAGATTTTAAACTCCGGCCTAACCAAGGGGCGATTTGAATGGTCTGGCGGGTCATTATCATAAGATAGAGAGTAAAGGGAATCATTAATGTGCTTCTTATGTCATAAAAAAAAAAATCAATAACAAAATCGGCCGTTAAAACTCCCTCCAATCGAAAGCCCCGTTACAGTGAACCCCAGACGCGATTTAAATGTCTTGCCTGGCAGGGACTGAGAAGACGCAGGGGTGTCCACTATCTTCCTGTTAATGAGAGTGGGGAGGGGGATTTAAACCATTCAATGGACGGGAAGGATTTAAAGGATTCATTCAAAGTGATCTGAGTTATTTGATTCAAAGAGTTTAAATGACTCTCCTCCATATTGCGTTACGCGTTGAGTTTTTATTTTATTTTTGTATTTTTGTGTAGTCTTACATTTTTAATGAGATTTTAAGGTTCAAAATATATAATATATGCGACATATTTTATGTTTAACGTAAGTGTATCCTGACGTGAATTAATTAGGTTACAATGAAATATATGAAAGAGTTCTCTCTCTCTCTCTTCTCTCTCTCTCTCTCTCTCCCTCTACTCTCTCTCTAAGTGTCTTTCATATACATTCTTTATAAATCTGGTGACAAGTTAATATATTAATAAAATATTAACCTTTCCCCAACTCAAATTAATTCTCCAAAGACAAAAGCAGGCTACTCGGAAAGAGTTAATAACTGATGGAATTAAGACGTACTTGTATAGAACAGCTGTGACCGAAATACTGGTCGTCCAAGTTAATTGGTCTCTCGAATTCTTGTCATAGTTTGAATGGGAGGCAGAATATAAGCTTCTCTTCCAGGAATCCTTGGTCGATATAGTCTCGTATTTTCTGTGGAATATTGATGCCTTAGTCACTAAGTCATTTTATACCGTTTTATAATATAGAATAACGTTATCTACTATGGTTAAAAGTGGCATTACTGCCATATGTTTTAATCTAATTTAGTCAAGAATCAATCATGTGTAAATACGTAGTGTGTATGTACCCAGTTCATACAAAAGAAAGTAATTTACTTTAAATATGATGTATAGGTTCGTCATGTTGACAGTTTTTAACCCTTCGTGATAACAGTCTCTCCCGTCTTGGCGTAGGCGAGCTTCCTATTGAGAGAGACTACCTCCCCCAGGTTTCATTTTCCACCGGTAAAAGGAGCTGGTAGCAGACTTTAAAGATATGAATAAGATATATGCATTTGTATCTTCTAATAGATAAAACTAACTATACATAATACGGGACCTTGAGGACATTTGGAATTGTGACAAACTATCTACTAATTTTGGAATTTATTACAAGTAATTAAATACCTTTAATGCACTTATTTATTCCTTAAACCCTTTTATATATACCAGGTACTACCACCACAACACAACCACACACACACACACACACACACACACACACACAGAAAGAGAGAGAGAGAGAGAGAGAGAGAGAGAGAGAGAGAGAGAGAGAGAGAGAGAGAGAGAGAGAGAGAGAGAATTTTATGGTGTTATGTGGAAGTGGAAAATTTAAATGGTCTTTTAATTTGTCAAAGGAAATATACTATAATATAAATGATTATTAACATATCAATTCTAAGACTAACGAATCATGTGTACATTTCAGGAGTGTCAAATATTTGTCCAAATTCAAAATGGCATTGGAACATCTGACTGAAACAACGCTAGAAAAACAGAACTAAATAAAAACGAGAGACAAAAAGCGCTCAGAAAGAGAGGGTGTTGCTATCAATAGTATATTGGAAACAACAGTGTTGGCTATTTGGTGCAACATTGCAAGAAATGGACTGCAAGAAATAATAAAAACTCGAACGACGGATTTAATAAAAAAAGGAAGAAAAACTTTAACAAACAAATACTATTCCAGTTATTGACTGGAATCTCCTTTTTGGAATATACTGCAAATGGGTTCCAGGTGTTCTGCTGTGATACGTTTACGTTGCGACTTATGTATATATATATATATATATATATATATATATATATATATATATATATATATATATATATATGCATATACGGATGAGAAAATAAGGTTTAAACTCAAACTAAATAGGCTCTTTTCACTCATAATCAGAATTAAATCCAATCGTCTTTTGTTTGACGCCAAAGGGTTAATTTAAATTAGTTATTGCGTGGATTTTTATTGACAGACTTCTGGTAATTTCAAATACTAGGTTTGCAATGTGTTGCTATATTACAATCAGCTTTTTAGGAGAAATCCATTACAATGATGTATGCGTATGAACGGGTCAATATTTTGGCAGAATGCAAGGCGTAGTTGTCTGTTGTGTGTATTACAGAGAGAGAGAGAGAGAGAGAGAGAGAGAGAGAGAGAGAGAGAGAGAGAGAGTTTTCTTTACCAGGAATTATATTTCCATAGGGTCAATATTTCATCAGAGTATAGAGTATGTCGTTGAAGGAGAGAGAGAGAGAGAGAGAGAGAGAGAGAGAGAGAGAGAGAGAGACGTCTTTCACCCGCCAGTACAATATGCAATTCACGCCCGGGCAGACGAACAGAGAGAGAGAGAGAGAGAGAGAGAGAGAGAGAGAGAGAGAGAGAGAGGAGCAATGATACAGGGTTGCCCATTCACTGGACAGTAAAGACGAAGAGACAAACTCTGCTTCAAAGTGATCATTCCCCTTCACAGGTCGAATTCTCCTGTGTGACCTTGCGAGGAGGGAGGGGAGTGGGGGATGGAAGATTGAAATGCCTCCATTTGTCGTCTAGCAGGGATTTGCGGAGCAAGGATTAATTTGGCCTTAGGTCTGTGTTTGCGTGGGAAATCACTTTAGTTACATCTGGGAGCGTGGAGAACATAGTGAGTACTCGAAATATTCTATAGGTTCGTTATCTGAATATTATTGTAAGTGTGTGTAAAAGCTATTATACATATTACAGTTGTGTTAAGGTGTTATTCGTGTGTTGTTATATAATTTGCGAATGGTTAGTTATGTGCCTGTGTTATTGTCATGATCTTGATTTTTAATATATGGTGATGCTTTTCCCCTGTTGGTTTGTTGACACTAATCAAAGTTTATCAATAAATAAAGTGTTTATGACAAGGAACGAAGCGGTAAAATACGAGTGAGTTAAATTTTCAGTATTAAACAATGCCATTGGATGAGTCTACAGCATAACAATTATTGTAATGAGCAGGGCAGACTGGTGTTCGGGCAGACAGCTTCACCAATTACTACATTATGCATTTAGCGAATGATTTTGCAGATACTGTATCTGTTGCAATTGTTTAGCGTTTTAGTTGTTTACATATAAGTTTTATTTTTTACGTCATTACCTTTAAAGAATAATAATGAGGTTCTGTATAGACGAATTCGTAAAAGAACTACTATGTTTGGGAACACAGTGACTTGTTGAAGGATTACCGGATTACGTTAAGCAGATCATTATATAAGTTACCATAAACCGAATTTGGAGGAAAGACAAAATTTGTACTGAAGTGGGCAATATGATTATTTAACCCGGTAGGCACACTGTAGGCATTACTTTGCTGCGGTTGCAAAGGCTCCCTCAAGCCGATGCCACATCAAAGGAAGACAACAATTCCTCAGTAGGGGAAATCTCCCGTCAGTCCTCTCGAGTTGTATCCGCCTACGCCACTGCTGGTGGATACCTTTGATGTTTCCAAGGTTCTTTGTTTAACAAAACGATGGGTAATAAGGAGAGAGTAATTCTCTCTCTCTCTCTCTCTCTCTCTCTCTATTATATATATCTGTGTGTGTGTGTGTGAGGAAGTATTGTATTATTCCCAAAACTTGACAATCAAGTGAACATTCTCTCTCTCTCTCTCTCTCTCTCTCTCTCTCTCTCTCTCTCTCTTAAGATATAATCCCCTGGAATCAGTTTCTAATACAATGTCATCCCATGTACAAAACCTAGGTTGATCACTTTTGTAGTTTCTTTAATGTATGTATTAACGGAGGTTAATATTAAACTTTGTTGCCAATGACGAGGTCCCAAAGCCTTAATAATATAATCCTCTTCATTAATACTTCAAATAATTCTTGCCTTACACGAGGCATAGAGACGGTAATTTTAAGGTTTGTGATTGAGGTCAGTGGCCCTTTTGGTGGTCTTGTTCCATTTCAATAGAGATCATCCTCTAAATAATAATAATAATAATAATAATAATAATAATAATAATAATAATAATAATAATAATAATAAGAGAAAGAGAGTTGAAGAGAAAGAGGAGTGGAAAAAATGGATAATTATCAAGATCCGAAAATAGAAATAAGAAAGATATGGGATATGCCAATGGAAATTATACCCATAATCATAGGACCACTAGGCATGATCCCAAGATCCATGAAAAGGAATCTAGAAAAACTAGAGGCTGAAGTAGCTCCAGGACTCATGCAGAAGAGTGTGATCCTAGAAACGGAGCACATAGTAAGAAAAGTGATGGACTCCTAAGGAGGCAGGATGCACCCGGAACCCCACACTATAAATACCACCCAGTCGAATTGGAGGACTGTGATAGAGCAAAAAAAAAAAAAATAAAAAATAAAATAATAAAATAATAATAACTAATAATAATAATAATAATAATAATAATAATAATAATAATAATAGTTATTGACACATATCTATAAAAATATAACTGCATAGGCCAAACTAATAAAGCATATTATCTTCTTTAAATAATTTAATTTCCTTGTTAATATAGAGCCAGTTTTTTTTTTTTTTTTTTTTTTTTTTGTTTTTTTTTTTTTTTTTTTTTTTTTTTTTTTTTTTAACACTCAGTCCCTGGACCACCCCATTGTCACTTATCATCCAAGAGTGGACGGAGGAGCGCCCACCAACAATTTCGTAAATTGCTTATGAAAAGGGAGATTTTATGGTTAACTAATAACGCTGGCTATTGGTAAAAGGTCACACATTTTTTTTCTTCTTTCCCAGAATATGTCTTTAGTAAAGGGAACTGATAAACACGTGTCTGAAAAAGTAGGGCACAAATTGTCGAAGATGCAATGTATTTGGAGACATTTATTTCAGTTTATTTTGGGATTAAATTTTCATTTTATATGTGAGTGATAAAGCAGCATAAAGTTATTATCTTTTTAAGCAATCAAGAGTATGATAAAGCAGGAATAAAGTTAATAACATCTTGAAGCAATTAAGTTTTCTTGCATGATAACATGATTCACTACAGGTGGTACGACTGGCCTTTCATAGTTTTAGTATAAAGGTTGGCAGCTCAGATTCCATAGGTCCATGCCAGGCTTCCTATTCATTCCAGAAAATTATTTAAAAATGTAATTGATAGTACCAACAATTTGTCAGTCTGCTATTTGCTGATTTTTTTATAATTTAATAGAACTTTTTTTAAGGTTCTTTCCAAATATCTTATAATTTTACTAAACCTTTTTTAAGGTTCTTTCAGAAATCTGACTATCATTTTATTAGGACCTTTCTCACATTTCATATAACTTTACTTAGCTTTATCGTCTCATTATATTTTTTAAAAAAAATCTACAGTAGACCTGATAAGTAATGACTGATATCTTACTGGCATTTCTCTTACAATTAATTGGCAGTAATATTACTTAGACATAACTGTTTCCATTACTGTGAAGTCAAGTGTTTGCATATATTTACTTACAAATAAACGTAC
>NC_087200.1:213933602-213943602 GCF_015104395.2 Macrobrachium nipponense
TGCATATATTCTTTCCTGATCGTGTCCTTCATCTCTTGGTGTATATCCTCCTTCCATTATTCCCAGGTATTTTTATCCTGTCTCATCTATGTGTTTGATGTTGCTCCCATCTGGTAGCTTTATCCCTTCAGTTTCTCGTTACTTTGCCTTTTTGTATGTTGACTAAGGCGCATTTTTCTATTCCAAACTCCATCCTGATGTCCCCAGATACAATCCTTACAGTCTGGATTAGGGTATCTATTTCCTTGATGCTCTTACCATACAGCTTGATGTCGTCCATGAACATCAGATGGTTGATTCTGTTGCCTCTTTTCTTGAGTTGGTACCCGGCATCCATCTTCTGTAGTACTTTTGTCATGGGAATCATGGCTACTACGAAGAGTAGTGGGACAGTGAGTCGCCCTGGAAGTATTATTATTATTATTATTTATTTTTTTATTTTATTTTTTTTTTTTTTTTGCTCTATCACGTCCTCCAATTCGACTGGGGTATTTATAGTGTGGGGTTCCGGGTTTCATCCTGCCTCCTTAGGAGTCCATCACTTTCTTACTATGTGTGCCGTTTCTAGGATCACACTCTTCTGCATGAGTCCTGGAGCTACTTCAGCCTCTAGTTTTTTTTCTAGATTCCTTTTCAGGATCTTGGGATCGTGCCTAGTGCTCCTATGATTATGGGTATGATTTCCACTGGCATATCCCATATCCTTTTTATTTCTATTTTCAGATCTTGATACTTATCCATTTTTTTCCCTCTCTTTCTCTTCACTCTGGTGTCCCATGGTATTTCGACATCAATGAGTGATACTTTCTTCTTGACTTTGTCAATCAACGTCACGTCTGGTCTGTTTGCACGTATCACCCTATCCGTTCTGATACCATAGTCCCAGAGGATCTTTGCCTGATCGTTTTCTATCACTCCTTCAGGTTGGTGCTCGTACCACTTATTACTGCAAGGTAGCTGATGTTTCTTGCACAGGCTCCATTGGAGGGCTTTTGCCACTGAATCATGCCTCTTTTTGTACTGGTTCTGTACAAGTGCCGGGCATTCACTTGCTATGTGGTTTATGGTTTCATTTTTCGTATTGCATTTCCTACATATGGGAGAGATGTTATTTCCGTCTATCGTACTTTGAACATATCTGGTTCTTAGGGCCTGATCTTGTGCCGCTGTTATCATTCCTTCAGTTTTCCTATTTAACTCTCCCCTCTGTAGCCATTGCCAATTGTCATCGCTGGCTAGTCTTTCTTTAGTCTGTCTCATGTATTGTCCGTGCATTGGTTTGTTGTGCCAGTCCTCTGTTCTTTCTGTCTTTCTCCTGTCTCTGTATATTTCTGGGTCTTCGTTCTACTTTTTATTTAGTCCTTCTTCCCATGCTCCTCTTTAGCCACTCGTCTTCACTGGTTTTTAGATATTGCCCCCCCCCAGTGCTCTGTTTTCGATGTTGACGCAGTCCTCTATACTTAGTAGTCCTCTCCCCTCCTTCCTTTCATGTATGTATAGTCTGTCCGTATTTGCTCTTGGGTGTAGTGCTTTGTGTATTGTCATTTGTTTCCTGGTTTTCTGATCATATGCTGCGGAGTTCTGCCTTCGTCCATTCCACTATTCTGCGCTGTATCTGATTACTGGCACTGCCCATGTGTTTATGGCTTTTATCATATTTCCGGCGTTGAGTTTTGACTTGAGTATCGCCTTGAGTCTCTGCATATATTCTTTCCTGATCGTGTCCTTCATCTCTTGGTGTCTTATATCCCCTCCTTCCATTATTCCCAGGTATTTGTATCCTGTCTCATCTATGTGTTTGATGTTGCTCCCATCTGGTAGCTTTATCCCTTCAGTTCTCGTTACTTTGCCTTTTTGTATGTTGACTATTATTATTATTATTATTATTATTATTATTATTATTATTATTATTATTATTATTATTATTATTATTATTATTCTTTAGTTCAGAAGATGAACCCTACTAATTATATGGTGTTCATTTGAAAGAATTAACAGAGGGTAATAGGGGACACAGAAAGGAGAGATCGCTTCTTAAAGAAAAGATAAATGAGCAAATTAATGAACCCGGTGGTTATATGTAACCAAATATATAACGAAAATCTTTTCTCATCACATGGAATCTCTCTCTCTCTCTCTCTGGCCTTTCCTTAGGATTCATTTAATGGCATTTCTCCCCCATTCACAGGTAATTTCTTTTGTGGTTCGAATTAATCTTCTAATTATTTTATTCACATTCAAATTCGTTCTTCAATGTTTCAGCTAAAATCGTTTTCTTACTTAATGGATTTTATCCACCATTATGGCATTAATAAAGTAGAATAACATTATAGAAAGGCACTGAAAATGTTCTAAAATCTTGATAGAATGCTGCAGTGTAATATGTTTTCATTTTTTAATTTTAAATACGAAATCTTCAGCTCTTTTGTGCATGCACATATGTCGATACATTTCCTTTGGGTAGATAATATAATTCTATGAAAAATGTAGCAACCTAGAAATAGACTATTTCACTTTACAGACACGCTCTTGTAATATTTAGTGAAAGGTTTACAAGGATACTTCAGAACAGATTAAAAAGACAGTATCATGTCATATCTACTTGACAGGATACTACGGAAACATCTGCAGAAGAAAAAATATGAAATACTGAGTATTCTTATAAAGAAAATAAGCCTAGATGCAAGTGTATATGTGGCCTCCAGACAGACCTTGAGATGGCAAGTTTTAGAAAATATCCCTCACGCCGTTAGCCTCTGGAACTGTCTCCCTGAGGATGCTGAGCAATTGGAACCTCAAATGTTTCGAGCGAAGTTAGAATGCATCAGTCCCCTATAACAATTCTACTTTTATTTTCTCATCTAGTCACATTTTTTATCTATTCATTTAGTAGTGCATTAATTGTTTGCTCTCTCTTTTTTTTCCGGTAACTGATCTCTACTTACTGCATTTCCTAATAATTTTTGTATGTATGTGAAATGAATGCTATATTCTATGGAAGTTTGAATATCCTGACGGCTTACATATGAACTGGTGACATCTCCCGAATAATAATAATATATAATAATAATATAATAATAATAATAATAATAATAATAATAATAATAATAATAATAAATAATAATAATAACAATAATAATAATAAATACAAAACATAGATAACTGAAATATTTTGTTGTTTCACTTGTAAACGCTGTTCCTGAGAGCAAATCCGCTAAACAGTGCAAAAGAGTTTACATTGAAAAGAACGTAACCCTGTCAAAGAATAAAAATAAACAAATTTCGATCTCTCATGTAGAACAGTAAATATCCCTGCCCCTTCCATAGGCAAATGTAATCATGTCTATGCAGATCGTCTTTTCATTTCGCTCTGTTCCTAACGAAGCAGTTTTATTTATTCTTCCTAATACACACACACACACACACACACACACATACACAGGTAATTAAGATAAGCTGAATTCAGAAAATTTGAGGAAAAAACTCGAAAAAAATATACAGGAACTGGTGAAGAATATGTTCGACTACATTCTTCATTTTTAAACTGAAGAAACCAAAAACCGAAGAGACACGCTTAGAAAAGGAGAGAGAGAGAGTGAGAGAGAGAGAGAGAGAGAGAAAAGCATGCTGTAATACCTTGGGACAGCCTAAATGTGATTCATTGATGGATTGTGCTTTTAATATAATTTAAAATATTTCTACGAGATAAACATGACGAAGAAATTAGCTTATTGAAACCATATGTCGAGGTTAAGTTTACGCCATGGTAAACATACAGAAATAAATGGGAGAGAGAGAGAGAGAGAGTCGAGCAGCACTAAAGAGATTAAGCTTACTTTCAACGAAGGCGTATAAATCTCTTCCCAAAGCATGTAACCCAAAGTGTTATAATAATAAAGTATTTACCCTTGTTTATAATAGCAAAAACAGTGTTTGAAATATCTACTGAGTAAACAAATGTATTACATAGCTATGTGTACAAAACTGTCTCGAGTCCTATAGGTAATTAGTAGTACATGACGGGACACTGAGTATTGGTCCCATAAACTTGCAAATCTCTGCAATCACCTTCCGAATCAGATAGTTTAGTCAAATTAATGATTGCTAACATATTTTTTGTAAAATATAGTTGTTCTTGCTTAACAGACTAAATTCCATGAAATCAATTCAAATTACATCTAATATCTTGGCCCCCAAAATATTTTATAAACATAATAAGTATTTAATCCTTGCATCGACCATATATTTGAAAGCTGCGGATGTATAATAAAGCATTTAAAAAATACTGGCTAAAATGGAGGAACGCTCTCTCTCTCTCACTATATATAATATATATATTATATATATATCTATATATATATATATATATATATATATATATTATATATATATAATGAAATTTTTTTTAAATTATCACATCGAACCGTGATCCATTTATATATATCAATTCAAGCTACAAATGCCTTTAATATCTAAATTCACTTACCTCCCAAATGATATATTTTCATATATTGTACCCGAAGGGGAATTTTTTTTAAGTTGATAAATAATTTTCGTCCCCCCATGGGATCGACCGCCGTCCACGTGGACGGGGACGAAATTGGATAGCGTCACTGACTGTCCTGATTTCGTCCCCCGTCCACCTGGACGGTGGTTCGATCCCCATGGGGGGACGAAATTATTATCACTTAAAAAAATTCCCCTTCGGTACATATATGAAAATATATCTTTGTGAGGTAAAGTGATTTTAGATATTTTTAAAGGACATTTGTAGCTTGAATTGATATATATATATATATATATATATAATATATATATATATATATATATATATATATATATATATATATATTATATATGTTTTTGTGTGTGTGTCTGTGTATGTATGTTTGTGCGTAGATTAATCATTCCTTTGCAGTCTCTCCTCTCTCTGTTTTTCTCTATTTGATTTTCCTTCACTCTTTATCGTTTTTCCCCCTCTCATTGCTCCCCCCCACGCCCCTTCCCCTTCTCTCTCTCTCTCTCTCTCTCTGATCTCTCTCTTCTCTCTCTCTCTCTCGACAAAAGTGTAAACCGTCCAGAATTTCAGGCACAGAGGATTACTCTTTTGGGCTTTTGTGTTTTTTTTTTTTTGTTTTTTTTTTTTTTTTTTTTGTAATCCCTGGACCAAGAATCGGGATTTGTGTCATTTACTAAAGTTCGCTTAATTCATACACCAACCGATCTATAAACTCTCCCTTTTTGACAGATATCGTTTAGGTTAGACTGGACTAATGATTCCTATCCTGGTGTTAGCGTTTTTATCCAAAAGCTTCTTTTATCCCCGACAGAAGCAAAAGAATTTTAATAAAAGTTTAACGGACCAGAATGGAGAGATATGTTGGGTTATCAATGCGTAAAATTTTATGGATTTCGTTTATCTTTTTATATACTTCCAATGCGACTAATTCACTGCTAGGTGAGTCAGTAATTAAAAAATGCGAGCCCTGTAACGAAAAACAAGTAGTCACATTATTAATTCCAGGCTCAAACACACACACGTATACAGAAGAAAATTACGTGAAATTTCATGTGTAAAACATATCTGGTTATCAGTCAATTGTAAAACAGTTCGGTATTCAAGGTTAATATGTTCATGACGTGATTTATAACCTGATGGCTAGTTAGACTCATAAACATTAAAAGTTCCATCGACGCAAAACATAAGAACATACACACAAACAGATGTCATATTGTATTTTTGTGCGTATGTGTGTACGCATGTATGTATATATGTAAATGATGGTACATTTTATTTGTGGCAAATTAAAAGGATAGGGATTCTCTCCGTTGGAACCCCACCTACGTCATATTTGGAGGAAATAACTTTAGTTTGTAGCTACATAATGTGTAGTGCATTCACCACAGACTTTTCATCACGAGGTATTATAGACATAATTTGATTAAGTCAAGATATAATGCCATTTTAATCGTTTATATAAAAGCTTATCCACGTGGTGTTGAAATGGAATACCATGGGCCTGGGCAAGCTGCTGCCACCTACCGTCCCCCGGGGAGAAACATAAACCAACCAGTTTCTTGGGTCACCTTGGGGTTGACAACTCTATAAATAACAAACCGCCTGACTAGTTTCCTTACATTTCGTTCAGTTTTTCGCTGATTCCTCCCCTTTTATCGTCTCGTTTACCTTTATGTAAATAATGAGTTTCTGAATTTAATGTATAATAATATTATAAAACAATTTACTGCAATACATTTGCTTTTAAAATTCCTAAATCTAAAGCGTTATCTCTTCATATGAAGGCGCTCATAGAGTGGAACGAAATAATAAAAGATAGCTAAAGATATTTTGAAAATAGGATGCTTGTTTGATTGGTAGTTAAGTAGTGCTTTGTAAAACAACGTTCATTATGAATTTCTGTAAATATAGTAATAGTACAATAATAAATGTAAATTTATGAATCCATTCTTCTACTTCTTCTTCGTCTTCTCTCTCTCTCTCTCTCTCTCTCTCTCTCTCTCTCTCTCTCTCTCTCTTGTAATTATAAATTGTGGGTGTAACTGTGATTACACCCATCAAAACTGAACTAATTCAGGAGTAAATAAATAATAATCAAACTACCTCTCTCTCTCTCTCTCCCTCTCTCTCCTCTCTCTCTCTCTCTCTCTTTCAACGTTGCTGGAATGTTGA
The DNA here is from genome assembly GCF_015104395.2 of Macrobrachium nipponense. Lineage (NCBI taxonomy): Eukaryota > Metazoa > Arthropoda > Malacostraca > Decapoda > Palaemonidae > Macrobrachium > Macrobrachium nipponense. The sequence continues at coordinate 213,940,294 of NC_087200.1, forward strand.
TGGACTCAGCTAATCCGATATAGAGCAATCAAACATTCATGACTAACACCCGCAAGCGAGCACCATTTAATTTTTTTTTCCCCGTTATGATCTGCCTATAGCTGATATGCTTCGGTAATTTGGCGGGGTGAAATTTTTATTTTTGCAATATTTTTACCTTTTTTAGGATTTTTATTTAAAGATGACATTTCATGCTTTAATAATGCAGTGAATGGTAATGTAAATGATAATGCATATGGTAATGTAAATAATTAATTAAGAACATATACTTGACACTCTGTCACTTAATTTAAGTGATATCCCCAGAATATATTTCCTGAGGTGGCGTGAATCTTGTATACTTGTATTATTCTATTTTTTTTCAAGCATATGCACGTAGATTTAAATATTCAAGCACATCGAAAAGAAAGGAACCAGCGGAGAGAGAGAGAGAGAGAGAGAGAGAGAGAGAGAGAGAGAGAGAAGAGAGAGAGAGCTTAACAATAATAATGATAATTATAATAGTAGTAGCGGTATATTTAGGTTAGTACTGTATTGCATGTTCACTTACTAATTACGCTGAAAGACAAACCTCACATTGCCCCAGAGGATGAATGAAATTCTGACCAAAAACAGGCAGTATCATTTGCAAAATCAGGCTGATAAAGTTATCAGTTAACCACCTGTTCGTAAATAAATTCTAATGCTACGTAAGAGAGACTATTTACGACTATCTAAATTCAGAGAGAAACCAAAAATTATGGTATAGCTTACGTATGATTTTAGAAGTCATTCTCCAAGTTTCTGCTTCACGCACAAGTCTTACAAGTATAAGAGGGATGGATGAATTCAAACACTACTACTTCAATTCGAATGAGGTCGTATAATTAGGAAAAAAATTAAGAGATTCCTAAAAATACCAAAGATTCTAATTTTAATTTTTTCCTTTCTTGAATAAAAGATTAGTTTTTTAAGCTAGCAAGGAAAATTTTAAAAGATTTTTTCAAATGGAGCCTTTTTGAGCTAATGATGCTTTTTTGATCACCATCCCATTTATTTATGATGAAAATCTGTTTGTCTGAGATCCCTTACGAAAGGAACAGAGTTGATAACATTGTTTTGTCACTGGTGAGGAAAGATGGAACCCACAGAGGAAGAACCTCAGGTAACTGAAAGAATATAGAGGTGGAAAGATGCATTATTGACGTTGATTGAAATAATAAGAGAGAGAGAAAAAAAAGAAAAGCTCATTAAGGAGATAATTCGTTTTGGAAAAGAAACTAGATATGGATGCCTTTCACAAAAAACTTGTTTATTAAGTTCTGTAAATACTCAGAAATTAGGAAAAGGTTAAACACACGATTTGGAATAGAAGATAGTTTAATGAGAATAGGAGATTGTTAGTACGATACAGAAAAATTGGCTGATTATGAGAGAGAGAGAGAGAGAGAGAGAGAGAGAGAGAGAGAGAGAGAGAGAGAGAGAGAGAGCAAGGACTGAGACTCCTCTCGAGAAGATGTAAGACAGACCAATTATTTGGGCGACATAGAGACAGTCCAATATGAAGATCTGTCTTTCCCCAGGGTAAAGATATGATATATGAGTGTAAAGTATTCCCTAAAAAAATTGACAGTAGGACCGATACCACTGAATACTCTACATATTGAGACTCTGGTCACTAGAAGAGGTGGGGGAAAATGTTATTAAACATTACTCAGGATGTTATTAAACATTACTCAGGATGGGATCCTCTCTAAAAAAGAAGGGAAGGAAGTACAGGGTCATATGACTCAATGGATTTGGACTCAAATTCTTGAAAATAACGGCTGTTTGAAGTCAATAATAAAATAAAATAAAATAAAAAAAGAAAAAAACTCTTCAGTAACAAGGTATGAAGAGAAAGAGAAGGACATTGAAAGATGTGATTCACGAGGTCAAATTACCCCCTTCTCTCTCTCTTCTCTCTCTCTCTCTCTCTCTCTCTCTCTCGTACACACATACTCGCCACACATATCTTACATAGTTTCTGAGTTTATTTCTAAAAATGAAACTTAATGAGCCAATACGATAAATAGTAAAAAAAAAAAAAAAAAAAAAACAAAAAAAAAAAATTTCGTTCCTCCAAAACTAATTGACGTTTAATCCAGTATACATCGGTCAGTGGATGGTTTCGAAAATGAACCGGGACAATTTAAAAATATTTTGTTCACGACAAAAAACAAACGTTGGAATGGAAAGAAGTAATTACGTATTGGTACGAGTAATCTCTTAGTATATGTAGTTTTGAAATGCAATATTGATCTACTTACAGTTCTGGGTTCATTTTACTGGAATACTTCTCTTCCCTGAAATATTGGGAGTTCTTGAATAAATGTCACCGGGTGCTAAAACTGTCTCTGTTATTTCATAAGAATTGTAATTATCATTTCTGACATTAGCACACACACATCATATATATATATATATATATATATATATTATATATATAATATATATATATGTATATATATATATCCTAATTTATATATATATATATATATAGGATATATCGACTTTGAAAAAACCATCTCATTCAACCCATGCCAAATCCTTTTGGAATAAAAAAAGTCATACTTTGTGCCGTTTTCATCCACTTCGCAGTGACGTGTGAATAAAGTAGGTAGAAACTGTAATACTATTTTAGAGACAGGTTGTCCCATTTGGCTTTAACGCTAGCAGGAAAAAATCCGCTTCTGGGGTTAAGTTCAGCGAGAGGCTCGTATCCCTGCGACCCACCCCCACCCCCCCCGACAAACATTCCAGTCACGTTTTATAACGAATGGGACAGGAAGGTCATCTGGATATAACTCCTGATGGAAAGTGTTTGGTAAGGACTCGAATTTGTATATGCAGGCCCTCATGCATGCATGCAGATGTTGCATGTATGTCTGTCTATATCTGTGCAACATAGGAAAGGCCTCTTTGGGTAACTAAACTTTATTTTTAATAACATACTGATCCTTGTAAAAGTACATAGAAGCGGATGTACCTCAGTATCAATGTCGACTTTGGTTCATAATGACAAAACACTTATGTAAAACCCCCCTCCACGTTCTCAGTTCAAAGCTAATCATGACAAATATGTACTTTCCAGAGATTTACCAGCTTAGTAAATTCTTTACTTCTCCTCTGACACATTTCCAGAGCATCTTGGAATGGACGACGAAGTCAGACTCATTTGCGGAACGTGACGGGACCAACTGAGTCCGAACGCTGGATATTTTGTTCGAAATTACAAACTCCCAATTCACTTTCGACGCTTCCCGGTAAAGGAAGGACACTGAATGTAAA
>NC_087200.1:213946102-213976901 GCF_015104395.2 Macrobrachium nipponense
TATATATATATATATATATATATATACACATATATATATAAGCAAAATCTAAACCCCTTCAGCACAGCAAAATACCTCAATTTCCTTCACTAACCACAACCTCTTAACTTATTCCCCTTTTATAATATAACAAGACAGCAACTGGACAAATGTCAAGTAAATAGCCGTCTGTCGTAATAACCCATAATACCGATACAGATACAGACCAATATTTTTATAACTATAGGGTATCTGTAAGCGCTCGCTTATCCGGACTTCTCATTAGGGAAGTTCGAACAACACACGGTGAGTCCGTAAATACAGGATATTACGTGTACTAAAGAAATAAAACAAGATACTCTAATTTTTACGGCGCGTACAGTTGGGCTTAATCCACCACTACTTATAATAACTTATTGTATTAAAATTACTAGAACCTGCTCTGATTACTTGATACGGTCGTGTGTTTCATAGGAAAAATCCTTTTAATTCAAAAAGATATTGGCATGTATGAACCAACATCGCTTTTCCCCACTCTGCTAGAGTCGCTTATTGTGTGGAATTTGCTATGCTTTGAACACTCGGCAGATTTGACTGACCTTGACCGCTTGACTAGGTGACACAGTCACGAGTTTGCTTGTTTGATTCTGAACGGGCTACTGTTTCTATTTCTTTTTGTAATAATTAGGATCCTTCTCTTTATTACCATCGGCAACGTATTGGTGTGTTTTTAGCATTATGTTGCTGGTTACGTATAAAAGCAATGAATGACGAACTATTAGGAACTGAGCGATTACTAATAAGACAAGTTATCACTACTGCATTCAATATTAACTGTTTGTACTTCATTCTTTGCTAAAATTTGAAATAGTGAGGGATCCTGGTCAGCGCATTTAGCCTGATGAAAGTTTTTTACAGACATGTTATTCCTTGCAATCCAGCCATATTTTTAAAGTTAAGTTGAGTCATTGAGGTTCGATATTTTATATAACTCAAAAAACTCAAGGCTAAAACTGCGATCGGGACTTTGCAAAGGAGCATTTATTGTCATGACCCGAAATAGTGTTACCTCTAATTTATATAGATTTGTACGGGTGTTCCACTTGTTTTTTGTGTGTTTTCTAATCACTACGGTACTTAACGACCCTATCCATGCATCTGTATAAATCAGACGTCCACTGCGTAAACGCATATTCACTGTTTACTATGATTTGTTACGTAAGGGATTAATATCACCCAAAATGATAAAGTTAACATAGTATATGATTATGATATTTCAGTAGAACTTCTGGAAACAGACACTCAAAGATAAAAACTCGCAGTAGCGAAAATCTCAATGATGTAGATAATTTCTGTAAAAAAAAGTAAGATTAAGAATGTCTCGTAACTTCAGCCACAGGAATACGAAATTCGACCTGCAAAGGAAACACTCAAAGTTACTCCAAATGAATAAAAAAATTGTACTTAGCTTGCTTTTGTGGAAGTCACGGTGTTCCGATAACGACACACGGCCTTGGTCCTCCTTCTCTATTTAGCGGATGACCTGGTTTGGCTTGAGTTTTCCCCCGTGCGCGTTGTTTCGATGATTCGAGCCCTTGAAGATCCGATGCTGCAGACGCGTTCGGTTTGTTTCTTGAAGTGCCGGAAACGCTCACTAACGATGTTTTTCTTGAATGATTCTAATGAGAGACGAAGCTTGCGTTGCCGTTGGAAAAAAGGACACGTCGGTTTTGTTTCTTGAAGTTATTCACTAACGATGATACTAAGTTGCTTGAAGAATCTCTTGCTTTCGTCGTCGTTAAGAGTTCTTGTTGTTTTCTGAAGTCGCTCACTAAACGATGATAATAAGTTGCTTGAAGAATCTGCTGCTTTCGTCGTCGTTGAAGAGTTCTTATATGATACTTCATTATTCTGATATTTCTTCGGAGAAGTTGTAGAGGTTCTTCTGGTCCACTGCCACCAATATTAGGGCTTATGCCTTGTATGATAAGGCGCCCTATGAAGTAATGTTAGACTTGCGATAATCTTACGCTAAGTCAGTTGGTATTGCACTTCCATCTTCAATGGAGTGTCTTGGGGTTTGTAGATCACTTACGAAGTCGGTATTAGTTCTTGGTTATTACGACGATGTGTTAAAATCATGATGATTCGTGAGGAGGTTCTTGTAGAAAAACACGAAGTATATATATATATATTCTTCTGAAGTTTTACATGGTGAAGATCAGGTATGATTGTTACAAGTCTTCTAATAACGATAGCTTGATCGCTTCTGCAATGATGATGGCTAATCCTATTCCTCTACATGATAAAGCTTAGGTAAATTGGTACAGGTCTTCTAATGACGATAGCTAACTCTGTTCTGCTTGTCTACCATCTCTGTTACAAGTTATGAAGGAACAGACAGTAGTTCGAACATATGAACATGCATACAAATGACATAGTTTCATACGAACACACAATCAAAATGAGACACGCTACAGATCACCGTAGGCGTTTGAAATTATATGGTCGGGGTAGTTGTCTCAAGCAGGGAGCTTGGACTAATGTTTTAAAAACAATTGAATGACTACAGGTGACGGCATGTTATCTTAGCCTACATACTTATTGTATACGTCATCTTTAGCGTCTCTAGTCTGATCACATTCCTGCAAGCAATCTTTTATATATATGGACTAACATTCCATATTTTTATTATGTAAACACTTACATATATATATATATATATATATATAATATATATATATATATATATATGTATATATATATATATATATATATATATATATATATATATATATATATATAGATATATATATATAATCGTATATAGTTATATATATGTATAAATTTTATATATACATGTAAATTTACATAATAAGAATATAAAAAATATAAATTTATATACCTATCTCGTTCCTCTGCCAAATTATGGAATCTGAAATCCATTTCAGATAAAATTACCTGGCCCTTGATGAATCACACTACATTAAACGTTGCAATACCTCCTTAACTCAGCTAAATCACAGCTAATTCACAACTATTCCATTTTCTTAATATATTGTTTAGACGAGGCAAAGAGTTTTGGGGTTATATATTGTATGCTAAATATTTTCTCAGAATTTTTCCGAGGAATATTCACGTTGGCCAGAATAAGATATAGAATCTGCCACATGTTTGGTATGTGTAAGGTTAGCTAATGTATTATTAAAGCAGTTGCGAAAACATTATATTACCAAAATTATTTGTTATTGAAATGTCATTCGATAATTTCATCACTCAAACGAACATAAGTGACATAAAGGAATCGAAATGGATTCCACCTTTTAAAGAAGCGCGAAACTATGTCAGATTAATGCATTTCAGAGTTCGAATGGGGAATACAGAATGGAATACAGAATGTAAGCAAAGGCCAAGAGATGGAACTTATGATGACGTCATTCATCTCTGAAAAGGAAAACTGAGAGTAAAAAAAACTTGGGGGTGTTTTTACGAGAGGGTTGGAGGAAAGTAAGATGGAAGTAAACATGACATTGAACGGAGTACAGTCAAAGGAACCAAACAAGGTCACAGCTATGAGCCGAAAGGACGCCTGAAGGAACCTTGAGTAATGCTAATGCCTACAGTGCACCGCGTGATATGAGCTGATGGCACTGCCCTCTCTATGTGGTTCAGATTTCGAGGAAAACGAGAGGTATCCATCACTTTGTGGTTTGCTGCCTTGAAATCTACAGATATGGAAAATATAATAATTTCACAAAGCTTAGTGTTCAATCTCTCTTTTAAACATGACAGGAGAGAGAGAGAGAGACGAGAGAGAGAGAGAGAGACTGTCACTTTCCGTAGAGACCCGCCATGGTGGGGGCCTCCCCTTCGAAGCCTGTTCGAAGAAAGAATCTTTTTCTGGAATTTTCAAATCTTCTGATATATCTGTTGTTCGTGTTTACTCGATCTTTCTGATCTTACAATTAGCTGAAGCCACTGGGAATGTTCAAATTGAAACAACCGACTGTCGACCCCCAAAAACTCTTAGACGAACGAACCACCAACATCTCCAATAGTCACATCCAGGTAAACTAGAACACCAATGAAGCCTGACTCGGGAATCTGCATCTCACAGTCGACGTCGATACTGAGTGCTATTTATCACCACTGCATCCTGGGTAATCGCCAGCCCGAATTGGGCTGATAAGGACAAGGAACGCGGGCCTGTTTATATTACGCTCCCTATCACGTTGCCAAGGCGAGGTAATGTCCTAAACGGGAGGGACCAATACTTCAGAATGACCGTCGGCCGATAAGGGTTGACAGCGTGAGAGGAGAGGCGCTTCGTGGTTGATATGTCATGAATTGGTTTCATGTTATTCCCTAGTTAGAACTTATCGCATTAAAAATGGCCTTGTGGTATTGCAAATAGAAAACAACCAAGATGTCTTTTTTTGATAAGAAATTTCCCATTTGCACAGTTATAAGAAACAAGATTATTTCCTCAAAACTTGCGAAAAATTACATTATTATTTATTATTATTATTTTTTTTTTTTTTTTTTTTTTTTTTGCTCTATCACAGTCCTCCAATTCGACGGGGTGGGTGGTATATAGTGTTGGGTTCCGGGTATATATGCAGAGACTCAAGGCGATACTCAAGTCAAAAACTCAACGCCGGAATATGATAAAAGCCATAAACACATGGGCAGTGCCAGTAATCAGATACAGCGCAGGAATAGTGGAATGGACGAAGGCAGAACTCCGCAGCATTGATCAGAAAACAGGAACATATGACAATACACAAAGCACTACACCCAAGAGCAAATACTTGACAGACTATACATAACACGAAAGGAAGGAGGGAGAGGACTACTAAGTATAGAGGACTGCGTCAACATCGAAAAACAGAGCACTGGGGGCAATATCTGAAAACCAGTGAAGACGAGTGGCTAAAGAGTGCATGGAAGAAGGACTAATAAAAGTAGACGAAGACCCAGAAATATACAGAGACAGGGAGGGAAAGACAGAAAGAACAGAGGACTGCACAACAAACCAATGCATGGACAATACATGAGACAGACTAAAGAAAAACTAGCCAGCGATGACAATTGGCAATGGCTTACAAGAGGGGAGAGCTCAAGAAGGAAACTGAAGGAATGATAACAGCGGCACAAGATCAGCCCTAAGAACTAGATATGTTCAAAGTACGATAGACGGAAATAACATCGCTCCCATATGTAGGAAGTGCAATACGAAAAATGAAACCATAACCACATAGCAAGTGAATGCCCGGCACTTTCACAGAACCAGTACAAAAAGAGAGGCATGATTCAGTGGCAAAAGCCCTCCACTGGAGCCTGTGCAAGAAACATCAGCTACCTTGCAGTAATAAGTGGTACGAGCACCACCTGAGGAGTGATAGAAAACGATCAGGCAAAGATCCTCTGGGACTATGGTATCAGAACGGATAGGGTGATACGTGCAAACAGACCAGACGTGACGTTGATTGACAAAGTCAAGAAGAAAAAAGTATCACTCATTGATGTCGCAATACCATGGGACACCAGAGTTGAAGAGAAAGAGAGGGAAAAAAATGGATAAGTATCAAGATCTGAAAATAGAAATAAGAAGGATATGGGATATGCCAGTGGAAAATCGTACCCATAATCATAGGAGCACTAGGCACGATCCCAAGATCCCCTGAAAAGGAATCTAGAAAAACTAGATGGCTGAAGTAGCTCCAGGACTCATGCCGAGAAGTGTGATCCTAGAAACGGCACACATAGTAAGAAAAGTGATGGACTCCTAAGGAGGCAGGATGCAACCCGGATTATTATATTATTATTTATTATTATTATTATATTATTATTATTATTATTATTATTATTATTATTATTATTATTATTCAAAAGATGAACCCTATTCATATGGAACAACCTCACCACAGAGGCCATTGACTTGAAATTCAAGCTTCCAACGATAATGGTGTTCATTTGAAAAAAAAGTAACAGAAGGTAATAGGAAATACAGGAAGAAGAGATCAGTTATTAGAAAAAAAAAAAAACAACAACAAATTAATAAATAACTAGATGAAGTTATAAGTCATTTATTAAAATACAAGGAGAGCTGTTTTAGATAATAATAGATACGGGCTGCTCTATAAACAAGAGCCCGTGCTGGCACAAGGTCAGCTTAATCCAAACAACAACAACAACAGATAGAAATATATTCCACACTCCAACGGGGACCAGATTGCGAACAATATTTTCATTATCACTTAACATATGTCACAGAAACACCAAATATTAACTTAAACATCAAACATTATAATTTCGTATCAAAAACTGATAAGATCTTGAGCTCACTATTAAGGGTTTTGATGTTGCTGAAGCCCATATGATAGCCATCATTAGCAACGTTAATTAGCGCTCTTTTCCGGAACGAAATGGATAACTGTGATTTAATTGACCCAAGTCTTATCTGTGTGGATATGATTTTGGCGAGATGTAAATAAAGGAAATGTAAGTAAATAGGTCTAGTGGATGTTAGCTCTCATATTCCAAATTCTATAAACACATTTGTTAAATGAAAGATATTTTTTTAAATGCTATTTTTTATCGTTCTGTGATTTTTTTGACTCATAGAAAAACTCTATAATTTATCATATCAGCGTATTTAGAACTTGAAGTACAATCTAGTCCGGATTTATATTGAACCCTAATGTGGAATTTCTGAAGGAATTCTCTCTTTCCAGGTCATTCCAAATGATCTTCAAATTGTTATTCTGTATAAAAACAATGTATTAGAATAATAATCTCTAAACAATTTATGTATTCTTTTGTTTACATTTGTTCGGTTTTTAGATTATTATTATGATTTTTTTTTTTGCTCTATCACAGTCCTCCAATTCGACTAGGTGGTATTTATAGTGCGAGGTTCTGGATTGCATCCTGCCTCCTTAGGATTCCATCACTTTTCTTGCTATGTGCGCTGTTTCTAGGATCACACTTTTTTTGTTCATGAGTCCTGGAGCTACTTCAGCCTTTAGTTTTTCTAGACCTCCTTTTCAGGGATCTTGGGATCGTGCCTAGTGTTCCTATGATTATGCGTACAATTTCCACTGGCGTACCCCATAGCCTTCTTATTTTTATTATCAGGTCTAGATACTTATCCTTTTTATTTTTTTCTCTCTTTATCTTCAACTGTGGTGTCCCATGGTATTGCGACCTCAATGAGTGATACTCTCCCTTCATAATTATTATTATTATTATTATTATTATTATTATTATTATTATTATTATTATTATTATTATTATTATTATTATTATTATTATTATTGGGAGGTAAATTCCTTTCATCCTTATTTAGATAACATTTAAAACAAACAGGGCAATATGTCTAAAACAGATTGCTAATTAACATTGATATTATTATTACCGATTCTTTGATTTCACACAGAATAGCAGCTTTGAAGATCAAATAACATAATTTCAATAACCAGCATCATGAAAAATACACTTATGAATGAATGGAATTATGAAGATACGATTACCTATCCTAACTGTGAACTTTCCATCAGTTGGCGGAACCTTACAAAAATTATCGAACAGCAGCATCTTTTATTAACTCACGCTTCAGTGATAAAGTGAGCGCTGTCATAAATGCCTGAGTGATATGAGAGACCCTAAATCAGCTGTTCGTATGAAAAGGACGAAAATGTCGAAAAACTGGAGGATTTACGACCATGTGAGCAAACAGGGCCGAAAGAAATTTAGAGTGTCCTATCTCTCTCTCTCTCTCTCTCTCTCTCTCTCTCTCTCTCTCTCTCTCTCTCTCACTCTTTGCATGGCGTAGATGGTTATATTCTCGTTGGTTTGATCACTACAGGTGAATTTACTGTTTTTATTTTTATTTTTATTTTGAAGGGTTGGTATGAGAGGAGAGAAAACTTAAGGTATATTATGAGGAGAAGGTGCCTGGTAGAAAAGCTCTCTCTCTCTCTCTCTCTCTCTCTCTCTCTCGTAGTAGCCATCTTGCTTGGTGAGACGTACCCGCGTGAAGCAGATTAATCAACAGATATCACAAGTTTAACATACGACTAGAATTGAGAAATATCTAGAAGTGTTCGTGAAACTATCGGTGATAAGATTAGTGTGAAAATAGTAGGATAAAGCGTCTTCTAAGTTAGTTTAACAAGTGTATACTGAAAATCAGAACAGATGGCAGTAAGTTCCAACTGCGGGAAGAGGTGGCGTAATTTAGCTTGCTTGGCGGATTCGCAATACGATGAGGTAGCAGGAAGGGAACTGGCATTTCTCATCTATGAAATCAGCAAACAGTCCTAACCAAAAAAGATACAAAAGCATTCATAGATATATTAGAAGGATATAATCCTTCAAACTGGAACAAATCTAATGAAAACATCTTGAAAATAATTGAAGAAGTTCCAAATAAAATCCAAGTGGTCAAGAGACACATAAAGAAATATACCATAAACCAACATATTCCGACAAAGAAATGAATAAGGTGAATCTTGTGAATATCCTAATTGATGCATTAGGAAAAAAGAATGCCAAAAGCATGCAAACTGTGTAAGGTTTGGTATAGCATAGTCAATCCACAAAACCTAATCAGAAAATGTGCTGCATGCAACATTCCGACCCATCCACAGTGTGGCTGAGGTAATGCAAGATTTGAGAAAAGATACAAGAATTTTTTGTTCAACATGTCTATCATGGATAGACAATGTTATTAAATCAAGATTGAATGTACAAATAGTTGAGGATGAAGAAGAAGAGGAAGAAGAAGAAGAAAAAGAAGAAGAGGAAAACGGAAGAGAAGTAAACAAAAATGAAATGACAGAAAAAAATAAGGAAAACAAAGAACAAGATAAAAGTATGAATGCAGAGATACTCATTGATACTACATATGAGGCAATAAAGCAGCATACCTACGAAGAAATAAATTACGATATGACAACAGAAAAGCAAATCCCGAAGAGGCTCTACCCAGATCTACACAATGACGGAAAAGAGGAAAAAAATAGACAAGAAAGACAAAATCTGCAACCTTTTGAAAAAGAGGGAATTGCAGATTTGGAGAAAGATGTTACTACAAACATCCTAAGGTATGTCAAAACTATGAAATATATGGTAAATGTGCATACTTAGATGGCTATGGGGATGATTGCAGAGATCTGCATCCAAGAATATGTAAAAACCTAACAGAAGAAAAGGATGTAAGTTTCGACAAAAAACGCAAATATATGCACCCTGTAGCCATAATCATAATCAAATAATAACCAACCAAGTATAAAATCCAAAACCAAAATAAGAAAGAAACAAATAAAGAGAGAAATCAAGAATATCAGGTAAAGAGAAAAGCAAACCACCAATGAGATATGCAGAGGTGTCAGCAAAAAAAAATTTCAAAGCATCAGCTCCGAAATTCTACTCAAGAGATAATAACTGTATTTATTATGCAAGGGGATATTGCAGAAACGGGAGAAAAAATTGCAGATTCAGACACAAAATGAATAATTATGATGAAGGAGATCAAATATTATGAAAAGTTTGGATTTTTTAATGTCAGAATTTCTGGAAATGAAAAAAAGAACAACATACCAGAACAGGAAAGAGACATGGGAAAATCCTTATTACTACCAATATTAAATGAAGGAGAAAACACGCAAAACCATCATAGTGATGAATGCGCAGGGTTTAGTTACGAGTAACTCAAAAAGAAAAATAGAGTACTTAGAAGAACTAACCCAAAATGAAAAGAAAATAGATATAATGAATATAAGTGAACCTGGTATTCCCAAGAGACTGGGAATGATGATCACAAAAGGGTTCCAAACTTATAGATCAGATAGGAAAAATAGGAATCAAGGGGGAACCGCAATATATGGGAAGACAAAAAACAAGGAAAAAATATATGAGAAATATAGTAACTCAGAATGTGAACTAATAGCGGTAGAATTTGAATCTGAAAAATTGATGAAACATAGTAATATATAGACCTCCTAATACTAAAGAGTTTGACTTAATAATTGAAAAAATTGGATGATATATGTAGAAATCACAAGGACTGGACTATTCTCCTATCTGGTGACTTCAACTTTCCTTTCGTAGAATGGAAAGAACGAATAGGAGACTGTGGTTGTACTTATACATATAAAAAGAGAGTAATAGTAGTGCAGAAAGATAAGAGGCAATTTGAAAAGCTATTAGATATGCTACTAGAATACAACATTCAACAAATAAATCACCTGCCAACAAGAAAGGAAAATACTTTAGACCTAGTATTTGTGAACGAGATGAATTATGTTAAAGAAATAATAGTTTATAATGCGAGTATTTCAGATCATAAGTCATAGAAATAACAGTTCATTCCAAAGCAAGTGAAAATAGAGATAAGCAAGAAATGAAAAAGTGGGAAGGATATGGAAAATACAAACTTCTACAGTAAAAATATAAAATGGTCAGACATTAATGAAGAATTAAACAAAGATTGGGATTAACATTTTCGTAAGATGACATAAGGGTAATACGGAGAGATATATATAAAATATTGGAGAAAATAGTGGATAAATATATACCGAAGAAGAAAAGTAAACATCATTCATGCATACCAAGAGACAGAAGGATCTTGTTCCAGAAAATCAGAAAGTGGAAAAAGGTCTTGCAAAAGAAAAAAATGCAGGAAAGTTATAGAACTAAAAAGCAAGATAGAAAATGCAGAACAAAAGATTATACAATCAAAAGAAAATGAAAAACGGGACTTGGAAGAAAAAAACCCTATTAAATATCAAGCAAACAGAAAACAGATAGTTATTGCAAACGATGAGAAATCGGATGAAACCAAGGTAAATACGGTGTGCCACAAGGTACGGTGCTAGCTGCAATATTGTTTGTTATTATGATTGAAGACATAGTGAGTAATGTTAAGGATTCGGTAGTGAGTAGTTTCGCTGATGACACAAGAATAAGTAGAGAAATTACTTGTGATGAAGATAGGAACGCTCTACAAAGAGACCTTAAACAAAGTATATGATTGGGCAGAGGTAAATAGGATGGTATTTAACTCTGATAAATTGAATCAATAAATTATGGAGACAGAGAAGGAAAGCTATATGCATATAGGGGACCTAATAATGAGACAATCACAAATAAGGAAGCAGTTTAAAGACCTTGGTGATGATGATGAATAGGAAACATGTTATGCAATGATCAAATAGCCATTCTGTTGGCAAAATGTAAAGCAAAAATGGGAATGTTGTTACGGCACTTCAAAACAAGAAAAGCTGAACACATGATTATGCTTTATAAAACATATGTTCGTAGTCACTGAATATTGCATATGATATGGTACCCACACTATCAAAAAGGATATTGCACAAATAGAGAGTGTACAAAGGTCCTTTACAGCTAGAATAGAAGAAGTTAAGGACCTAGACTACTGGGAAAAAACTACAATCCTTAAAATTATATAGTCTAGAAAGGAGAAGAGAACGCTACATGATAATTCAGGCATGGAAACAGATAGAAGGAATAACAGAAAATATCATGGAACTAAAAATATCAGAAAGAACAAGCAGAGGTAGATTAATAGTGCCCAAAACTATACCAGGAAAAATAAGAAAGCACACAGAACATTAATCCACTACGCACTAGCATCGATAAGCAGCGTCTATTCAATGCGTTTGCCAGCTCATATGAGGAATATATCAGGAGTGAGCGTAGATGTGTTTAAGAATAAGCTCGACAAATATCTAAACTGCATCCCAGACCATCCAAGATTGGAAGATGCAAAATATACCGGAAGATGTACTAGCAACTCTCTGGTAGACATTAGAGGCGCCTCACACTGAGGGACCTGGGGCAACCCGAACGAACTGTAAGGTCTGTAAGGTCTGTAAGGTCTCTCTCTCTCTCTCTCTCTCTCCTCTCTCTCTCTCTGATATATATATATATATATATATATATATATATATATATATATATATATATATATATATATATATTATTAATTATACATAAAGCAAAAGACGACTCATTATAATCGTAATAAAATGGCACAGAACACGAAAAAAATCAATACCACTTATTAAATGAGAGACTTAATTTTTTTATTTAATTCCTCTTTGCTAACATGAAGGACATACTATACTCTAAATATATATATATATATATATATATATATATATATATATATATATATATATATATATATATATATATATATGTATATATATATATATATATATATATATATATATATATATATATATATATATATATACATACATACATACATATATATATATATATTATATATATATATATATATATATATATATATATATATATATATATATATATATATATATATATATATACATATATATATATATATATATATATATATATATATATATATATATATATATATTTATGTATACTTTCAATCATTTATATATTATTCATCCTGTTCCTTTATGAAATAAAAACTGACAGCCAGAAAAAGGAATGAGGGATATTATCGAGTGTCACAGATCAATCATGTTAACGGGAATACCCCAGGGGCAGTCACCAAGCAATGTCCACTCTTCCCTCAAGTAAACAATATCCAAAAACCAATTCCATCGAATATAGTCTTTGTCCTGAGGTGGGGACTGACTTATTTATGACTCTGGAGTCAATGGTTTATATATAACCACTTCTAGTCATTGAGAGTCATGCGACGTTAATGGATAAGGTATCCTCTAGTGAGTATCAGTTAAAACTAATCTGACTGGAGTTTGTTATGATGTTCTCAAAGTAAACTTGAAATCTAAATTAACGTTAAGATTTTAATGTCAAATTCTCACTACAGGTAATAACTATGACAAATAATTGTTATCTAGGATTTATTGATAGATATTTCACGATATGGAGAAAATTTGTTTGGTATTAAATTTTAATTTTCCATAATTTATGAATAAAATAATGCGTTATACAAAACAAACGTATCAACGCTACGTAACATTTTTCCCAGTCTCTTGGAATCAAGAAAAATGGTGAAAGATTCGCTCATAAATAGTTAGGGAATTACCTTGGATAATCCCTGGAGAGAATATTAGAGACATACATCTTTTAAAACTCAGTATAGCTCTAATTGAAGGATTATGGCAGACTTCAATTAACTTGTCATTTTTCATTGAGGTCTTAAATTCTAGTGATTAGAGAAATTATCCCACTTTCAACCTTTTTATATAGAATTATTATTGAAGGATTTCAACTTTAAAATTAACCACCGCCTCAATTATTTTATTCCTAATCATTTTCTTATTTTTTCCCCTCAAAATATCACGATCCTAGCTTCACCGAAGGTTACTTTTACATAGAGAATACTAATTTTCAGTTACAGAACATTGTTAATAATTAAATCAACACACACCCGCTATAATTTACATAAAATTCAGTAAAAAATTAACTCAAGCCAAAATAAGGTACTATTCTACCTAAATATAGAGCTGTGTTAACAGTGATAAGATAAGCACAACGTACCAGTCAAAATAGAATAACATCAATATTGAATATCGGATATTAAGGAATACATTTTATGTTTTACTAAATGTATGTGTTTGGGCCAAATAAAAGACACTTAAGATGTTTATGCAAGCAAATATTGACTGATGAAATTTTGCATGTCTGAAAAGTCATATATACGTATGCACTTAAAGATTCTATGTATATTATTATTTACGATAACAATAGAATTCAACGTTTGCATATCAAAGGTAGGTCACAGGATTAAAAAAGATAAACTAATATTTACAGACGTCTTCAAGGTGGACAGGAAATGAAAAGAGACATCCAAAGAACAGTAAACAAAACGATGGACGGAAGAGAGTGGGAAAGAAGAGGGCGAGTGTAAGAGAAATATATTAAAGTGTAGAGAATGAAAACACATCAAAAGCATTATTTTGTGAGGGACTATATATCGGGAGAGAAATACAGGAAGACAGCCACCATACTAGTTGAAATCTTCATACAAAGAGAGAGAGAGAGAGAGAGAGAGAGAGAGAGAGAGAGAGAGAGAGAGAGAGAGAGAGAGAGAGAGAGAGAGAGAGAGAGAGAGAGAGAGAGAGAGAGAGAGAGAATCTTTCTATATCATTATAAAATAATGTTCCTGTATTCGATGCTTTACCGTTTATTAGGACATAAAATCACCCCGCCATTCAATCTTAGAAAGGCGTTCCCTTCTTTTTCATTTTCTGGAGCCTTATATTTGTCTGAAAAATTACCTGTTTACTCTGGCAATACATATGGTCTCTCTGGCGTCAGCTCTGAGTTAATTAACCTGATTAGAATCACCACTTCTGGCTACATCAAAGCGTTGCCGTATTTACTTCCGTAGTAATACCTGCTTAATTCTCTAGAGCATATTGACGCGCGTGTGGCATCATCTCTTCCGGAATTCTCAAATGAACTTCAACTCTGTGGTTAAAGTGACGCTACGTATTGTTACCATAGGAACTGGGCAAAGAAATGTACAATAAAGGGATTATGAACTATGTACGAGGTAATCTTTTAATGGTAAAGGAGTATATCCTTTTTAATGCACAATAATCACTTTATTTCATCTCCAAGTCTAGGACTGTTCTTGCAACATGCAGATAATCAGAAGGATGAAATATGAAGTTGTTGGTACTGTAGAAGATGGTTGGAGCTAAATAGGAAATACCTCTGATATTTAGTTAAATATCCTGGCTGAGACGAGCTTACTGGACTGTGCAAGATCCTTTATCTTGTATACGAGAAAGATGTTGGTTGATCGAAATAGTATTGTGTAAATAGTTTAGGTCTGGAAATACAAATTTCGCAAAAAATCTTTTTCTCCTGTTATTGTGATTACTAAGAACTTGAAAATAACTTACGCATCCAACATAATACTAATTTAACAAAATATAATAAAAAGAAAACCAGGAGGCTATTTATTCACCATATTATAAAAAGAAAACACGGAGAAAAACGAGATTGTGAATAAAAAATTTCCATAATGCTGATATAATTTGTTTCAAGGCTGACACTTTGGGGAACCACAAACCTTTACAATGGACAAATTAAATTCTTCTGGAGGGAAAATCCTTAAAACTTACGAGCATACTAGAATTAAGCATTAGTATAACTGGCAAATATAGTTTTGAAAAATTAAATTGTTTACTAAACAGGACTACAAATACTGAGTCATTACAATAGAGGAATATCGCATTATTATGGGAAAAAGCTTGCCTGAGATAAATTCTGTCAGTAACAAATCGATTCGAATTATTATTAATTATTATATTATTATTATTATTTTTGTTATCTGCTCTATCACAGTCCTCCAATCGACCTGGGTGTATTTATAGTGTGGGGTTCAGGGTTGCATCCTGCCTCCTTAGGAGCCATCACTTTTCTTACTATGTGTGCCGTTTCTAGGATCACACTCTTCTGCATGAGTCCTGGAGCTACTTCAGCCTCTGGTTTTTCTATGTTCCTTTTCAGGGATCTTGGGATCGTGCCTAGTGCTCTATGATTATGGGTACGATTTCCACTGGCATATCCCATATCCTTCTTATTTCTATTTTCAGATCTTGATACTTATCCATTTTTTTTCCCTATCTTTCTCTTCAACTCTGGTGTCCCATGGTATTGCGACATCAATGAGTGATACATTCTTCTGACTTTTGTCAATCAACGGTCACGTTGGTCTGTTTGCACTTATCAGCCTATCCGTTCTGATTCCATAGTCCCAGAGGATCTTTGCCTGATCGTTTTCTATCACTCCCTCAGGTTGGTGCTCGTACCACTTATTACTGCAAGGTAGCTGATGTTTCTTGCACAGGCTCCAGTGGAGGGCTTTTGCCACTGAATCATGCCTCTTTTTGTACTGTTTCTGTGCAAGTGCCGGATATTCGCTTGCTATGTGGTTTATGGTATCCTTTTTCGTATTGCATTTCCTACATATGGGAGCGATGTTATTTCCGTCTATCGTTCTTTGAACATATCTGCTTCTTAGGGCCTGATCTTGTGCCGCTGTTATCATTCCTTCAGTTTCCTTCTTTAGCTCTCCCCTCAGTAGCCATTGCCATGTGTCATTGGTTTGTTGTGCCAGCCCTCTGTTTTCTCTGTCATTCTCCTGTCTCTGTATATTGTGGGTCTTCGTCTACTTTTATTAGTCCTTCTTCCCTTCCCATTGCACTCTTTAGCCACTCGTCTTCACTGGTTTTCAGATATTGCCCCAGAGCTCTGTTCTCGATGTTTGACGCAGTCCTCTATACTTAGTAGTCCTCTCCCTCCTTCCTTTTGTGTTATGTATAGTCTGTCCGTATTTGCTCTTGGGTGTAGTGCTTTGTGTATTGTCATATGTTTCCTGGTTTTCTGATCTATGCTGCGAAGTTCTCCTTCGTCCATTCCACTATTCCTGCGCTGTATCTGATTACTGGCACTGCCCAGTGTTATGGCTTTTATCGTATTTCTGGCGTTGAGTTTTGACTTGAGTATCGCCTTGAGTCTCTGCATATATTCTCCTCCTGGTTCGTGTCCTTCATCTCTTGGTGTTTTTATATCCCCTCCTTCCATTATTCCCAGGTATTTGTATCCGTCCTGTCATCTATGTGTTGATGTTGCTCCCATCTGGTTAGCTTTATCCCTTCAGTTCTCGTTACTTTGCCTTTTTGTATGTTGACTAAGGCGCATTTTTCTATTCCAAACTCCATCCTGATGTCCCCAGATACAATCCTTACAGTCTGGATTAGGGTATCTATTAGTAACGACGCAAATGATAACACAGTTATTACAGTAATTACATAAGTAGTGCAATGAAAATAGATATAAAATGGAAAAAGAATATTTATTGGCATCATTACTATTACTGCATACGTTACAGAGCTGCAACCTTAGAGTTACCAGTAAGTTTCTTGACTTGTTGTATTCAACCTGTTGTGTATTGAGAAGTTAATGACTTTTTTTTTTTTTTTTTTTTTTTTTTTAGACAACCTTACGCAAAAGGTGGACTCAGAAAAAATTTCTTATAATACGCACGCGTGGGGACACACACACACACACACACACACATATACATACGTATATATAGTATTCATAAAAGAGTTGATTATCTATCGCTGATTTTTCTCTGATGTCCTTTCTACCTGTTCTCAATAGTTTCTTGATATATTGTATCAATTTCATACATAGTTTTTAACGATTCCAAATGATCCTCATTCCTGAATAATCAGTGAAATAAAATAAGACAAACGACAACCGAATGACTGCCCTATTGTGGCTTCCCTTTTATCGCTGGGGAGACTTTCATCGTTCATTGCAACGGGGCTGAACTTTACAGGAAGCTGAAAGTTCCCAGATTAGTTGAGCGAACGACCCTTTTCCCAGCACTAAGAACTCAGGAAGGCTGCTATAGCTTTTCTAATATCTTGGCTGTCTTGCAATTAACTGCTGCTCGCTCTGGGATTTAAACCAAGGAGATTTGACACCGTATCTTAATGATTCATCTTATTGTTACTTCCTTGTTAATGCAATCTGATATTTAATCGCTAATTACACGCAAGAAGGATCATAGATATTCGTTTTGTACAACTATTCATAATTAACATGACACGTAATAGCCTAAGAATATGAAATAAAAAATTATCATAAGAAAAAAACAATAGTCCTTAATATCCTCAATTCCTTGCAAGCGAATTCTTTGAAGCCTCGAACAATTGCGAGAAATTCCACGGCTAGAGAGAGAGAGAGAGAGAGAGAGAGAAAGAGAGAGAGAAAGAGAGAGAGAGAGAGAGAGAGAGAGAGGACCTTAGCCAAAGTCCACGGCTAAAGGCCTTTTAGGACCTGAATGTTACCACAAAGCACAATATTTTTGAATTCTTTTGTGACCCATTTCCCTCGCTAAGTTATTTGGACCTTTCGCCAACTATTTTTCGCCGGCAAAGACTTGAAAGTGTGTTGGTTTAGTGCGTAAGAGAGAGAGAGAGAGAGAGAGAGAGAGAGAGAGAGAGAGAGAGAGAGAGAATGAATGATTAGTACCATCAATTTCACGGGTCATGAGAGGCAAGGAGTAATAAAGGTTTATAAAGGTCTATTTGCAGTACGTCTTGGCACTGTGTTATGGTTAGGATAAAGGTTATAGGCTCTTTATCTTATTCTCCAATATATCCTTTTTTTTTTTTTTTTTTTTTTTTTTTTTTTTTAGTCAGGAAACCTTCTTCTTTACTCGAGTTTCTTTTATTCTCTTAGTTGGTCAGTATTATCATCAACTTTCCATTTCTTCCTCTTTATTTCGTGTCTCGCGTACCTACGTGTCTCCCTTTACCAGTTATAGCTATTATTGTTATTATCATTATCTTAATATTCTGAAGATAAACCTCTATTCACTTGTGTGCCAATTCATGCAAGTCCTAATAGGCAGGTATCCCTCTCCCCATTCATATGAAGAATAATGCCATATTTTCCTTCTTTTTCCTCCTATCCTGTTTGCAAGGTGGCGCCTACCGTTCTTTGCTTCCTCTTATATCAGCGAAGCAAAGACAAAGGGGGGACTCAAATGAACCCTGGGACCTGTGTGAAGGATACAGGGGTTAACGTAGGTCAACAGAGGCCCATAGATTACTAAAATTGCTTCATAAACAATCACAGTCTTGGCTCTAGTCCCTTAAAATGCATAAAATTAACATAACTGTGAAGGGAAAGATATAAAGATTCTCTCTCTCTCTCTCTTCTCTTTCTCTATCTCTCTCTCTCTCTCGTCTCTCTCTCTCTCTCTCTCATTGCCAATTCCTGTAGAGGTAAGTAATGTTTACTTTCGTTGAGAGCTGAGACCCATTAAAAAAATTAAAAAATTCTAATCCAAGAAAGTAAACCATCTAATATTTTTTATGTATTTTCGTTTAATTTAGGATATATATCTTAAAAGAAAGTGTGGTGGTGAATTGTTAATCTCAGCTTTTTCCGCTTAGAGACAGGAGGGCTTAGTGACAAGCGCTTGGCTCCTCGAAGAGTGCTGAAATGAAAAAAAAAAAAGAAAAAAAAAAAAACAGTCAGAATTGGGTGACCATGCGATATGAGGTTGACGACCTTTCAGAGATCACTGATTGTGTCAATGTGGCGCGCTCGGTTGCTATGGCATTCCGAAAGGCGTGTTCGTGTGTTTGTGTTAATAGTGTGTGGGTGTATGGGGCCTAACGATAAGAGATGCCAAGAAGAGGGGACACTCTTTGATTACCTGTGTCGTGGTATAGAAACACACATTTTGGAGAGGGATCAAGGACACCATCACAAGGTAGAGTACACGAGACTTTGGAAAAGTTACCCTTTGAAACGAAAAGGAGAAGTGTAGTATGTCCACCTTCGTTTTAATTAATAAAATCTTTAACTTGTTGGAGTGATATAAATAAAACATGTCTCTTTTTTTCAGATGGGTTCATGGCATCATATAAGTGAATGGGTTCTCTAAAGACTTTTACCATTTAAATGGCGTAATTAATCAGATTGAGAATTAAGGAAATGTTTACTTAAACTAGTTCAGGAGAGGAGAATGACAGTTTACGGTTTTTTGAGGGTCAGACTTTATTCTTTTTACTCCATTTATATTCATTTTGTTCCATTTAATGTTTAGCTAATTTGGGAAATAAAAAGTATATTTTTGTATCTACGAGGATTCATTAGCCCAGTTTGTATTTTTAGCTCATGGAGAAGGATAATCCGCAAGAGAGTAAGGAGTGTCCTGTTTGTTTAATTTGTTTAAACGAGTGTCATTTAGTCCCAAAAGATCGTCAAGATATATACAACTGTGTTGTATATATGCACACACAGGCGTACACATAAACACACACATCCGTACACATATATTTAATTATGATTAAATGTTCACATTTAATCATAGTTTAAGATTACTTATATCATTCATTTTACTCACGCAATTTAAGAATTGAAGTTAAAGCAATCACTTTCACTCTCCGAATTTTAGTGAGAAGAACTGAATAATGGATATTGGCACCTGACAGGTATTGATTAGCTTTTTGCAATTCGCAAATGAAACGTCAAGTCACTGATTTCATAGAAGGGTCAAGATTGAATAGGCGATATTCATCAATAATGTTCAGCCCTTTATGTGTTCCATTAATTCTCAGGATTTTCTATAAATTATGTAAAAGTGTGTGTGTGTGTAAGAGAGAGAGAGAGAGAGAGAGAGAGAGAGAGAGAGAGAGAGAGAGAGAGAGAGAGAGATTGCAAAGTTTGTTCGAAATAAAATCTTCCTCATAAATCTGGTAGCATGTAAATGTCATGATCTCGCTATTTCAAAGGCAGGAATTATCAAGGGTCCCACCTGACCTGAAATACCATAAAAGCACACAGATGCACGAAGAGGCAATTCCTCTCACCTGAGATTTAGAGTTATGCATCCGCGAATGGCCCAGTCAACGTCATAGGAAAATTGTCTTCTAAAACTACAAGGTATATTTTTGTTGATATTCTAACCAGCTGGTCTTAAAGAAGAAATTACATATTACCGTTTTGAATGCTGAGTTAAATTTGTTTTTGTAATTGTGACTGATTAAAACCTTTCTCATTGGAATGACATTTGGCACTTCTGATTTATTAGAAGAGTTAGGAAATGTCAGAATTGTCCAGTCCATATAACTTTTGAGCCTCCAATGAGCGTTCAGTTGTCCAGTAGGTATTAAATTAATTAATCTGGAAAGAGCCGCACTCTCTTTTGTAGGATAAAGAATTTGTCATCTAACACTGAAGTTACACTGAACAACTAGTAGAGCCAATCTGATCCAGCGACTTATTGGTAATCCTAGTCAGGTGCCTCGTACTATTTTTACCAACGATTCCTCCTCCACTTACGCCCTTTGACTTGTTTTCAACATGTTCGTGACATAAGAGAGATTAAGCGGACGCCCAATTTAGGAGTGAGGTGTTCTTGTATACGAAAGCTTGAATTTCAAGTCAATGGCCCTTCTGGTGTTCCATATGAATAGGGTTCATCTTCTGAATAATAATAGTAATATGGTAGTAAGTTGAATTAATGATTGGCCAGTTCAACTGATTAATGCAGCGACAATACACTGCACCTTACTATCATTAAGTGATATGTTCTTGTATGTTGACGTAATTGGGTTTATGTTACATATATACCTTCAGGCAGTTGAGTTCCTGCCCCTTAATTAGTAAGGTCCAGCTTGTTCACCTGGTAGTACCTGGATTAGAACCCAAATAGCAGGGTACATGCTGAGTTATAAGTTGACATCTCTTTAGATATAGTTATGGCACTGAGTGCTTTGTCTCTTCCTGGTTTCAACTCTTGGTGCCTGGTGTGTGACATAGCATAACGACTAATGGCTCTTAGCTGGGGACATTGACCTTTGCCAGCTAAGAACTATGTGCTACAAAGATCTGACTATCCTTCAATGTATTTAACCACAAAACCTTCAAGGCCTTTTGATACTGATCATGATGATAATGATGATTGTTAGCTAAGCTGTAACCAAAGCTGGAGAAGCAGAAATTAATTAAGGACAATAGTATCTGTAAGGAAAGCAGCTCATTACAGAAAAAATGCAGAAGACAGGAAATTCATGATAAAAGAACAATCAACAATAACACCAAATATGATAAAAAACAAAGGAAAGCAAAATGAACCTTTAGAATAGGAATTGAGACTCAGGCGAGCCTATTAAAATAAAATTTGTATTTACATGAATTACAAGCGTGTATTGAAGTTGTGAAACGCGACTCTTCTATAACAAAGTATACAAAGAAATTTGTCGAACCACAAAAAGTTAAACAACAGAGAGTTTTGTCTCGCAAGGTCTGAATGTTTCAGTTTCATTCTCCAAATAGCGTTTTCAGGGGAAGTTGCTGAATTTCAGAGCAGTCTAAGTTGCGATGACGAGTAGTATTCATTAGTTCAGTCCGAACTAGCTTAGCAACTCACTAGCAATGTTGAAATAAAAATCGTTGTGTTCAAAACGGCCGGGAGGAAAAGAAGTTGAATGGTTATCATAGCAATAAAATTATAATTTTTAACTAAAGTGAAAATATTTCCAGAGTCTTTAGAATATATATATATATATATATATATATATATATATATATATATATATATGTGTGTGTGTGTGTGTGTGTGTGTGTGTATGGTATCCAATTATTAAAACAAGGGTACAAGAGAGACAGGAAACAAATTAAACCTTCCTCTTGTTATCTCTATGTACCTCCTTTCACGCCCTACGGTCACCCATGGAAACGAATAATTCAATAATGGTATATTGAAACTAGTTCGTTTGGGAATATGAAATATCGTCACATTTAGGGAGGAAAGTTTCCCCTCCAATTCTATGGCTTCCTTTTCACCAAATCAATACATTTAATTATGCCCTTAATGAAGTGAGGATTTCGTTCGCTGCTGGCAAGATAGTAAATTTATTAATACTGGCAGTGAGAGTTTCATATTTAGATTTGTATTTGTCAAATCCCTCGCTGTTTATTTAACTATCAGTGTATCTATTTATCAATCTTAATATCACTTTGTACCCGGATAAAACAACCTAAAACCTCTTATCTTTCCAACGACACACGAACAGATTACGGGTAATTTCATTAATGATGCGCAAGCTAACGGAATATTTTTCCAGGCCGTTCCAGGGAGGAGAAGAAGAAGAAGAAGAAGAAGAAGAGAGGGAGCTTGGCTTTTACGTTGAAAGAATAAAGGCGGTTTTCTCCCCACAGGGATAATGTCGTTAAGAAGAAAGTCTGAGAAGATGAAGGTGAGGGAGGCGGAGTCTAATCGATGTCATCCTCTTATTCTAAAAGATGTCGAAGATTGCTTGGGGGCGGGGAGAGAGAGAGAGAGAGAGAGAGAGATAGTCTCAGCCATTAATCTCTTTGTTGATGGGGATTAAGCTGGCCTTAATCTCCTTCGCTCGACCTCAGCATTAATCTCCCTTAATCCCCCAAATCTTCCTTTTGACAGGCTGTAGTCCCCCGACGATAATCTGTATTGTAACTCGTTCGTTTTACGTAATTAACGTTTGTGATATTTATACATATTTTGACAAGCTAAATCCTATTGTTATTCTGTCAAATGGAAAATATTTAATATATATAAACAAAACTAATTTTAATTAATTAATTTTTATTGAGTTTCTAGTTTGAAATCTGAAAAAATGTGAAATATCAGTGCTTTTTAATTTAACGAAAGTAATAACGATGTAGAAGACGTCTGTTGAGTTTGCTGGATAAAAGCTCTTTTTGTGCATGATAATCCTATGTAACAGAGAAATAACATTAAATATCTAAATATACGTGTACAGCAAGTGTGTGAGCGCGTGTGCTTGTGTGTTTGTGTGTGCGTGCGTGTGCGTGCTTGTGTGTGTGTGTGTGTGTGTGTGTGTGTATATGTGTGTGTGACAGAAATAGTACTTAAAACAGCACAGTTTAGCTCTGAAAGAGGACAAAACTGTTGATAAGAAACAAAAAAACCATAACAACGAAATGGTTTTATGGGGTCAGAGACCTAACCCCCCCCTTGAGTTTTGGATATCCGTTATTGCGATTAATTTGATATCATCATAACTCAAAATTCATATCCTTTTCTAATTCTGTTTATCATTAATAACATTCTTGAGCCCTAGGTATTCCTCACAGTACGTGTCGAAAAAACCTAATTTTTAAATAAATTTGCCAATATTTGGTCTGATTATAGTGTCAATTTCCTGAGAAAAATCAGATTACCAATCAATACAGACTCGATAATGGTGGACTTTGTAATTGTTTTTCTTTATATGAAGGAAACAAATCTAGAAAAAGTTAAGCGAGGAGATAATGCCATGTTTATAACCTTTCAGCAAAATAATTGTTATGATAAGATGCACACTATCTTGTTGGGAGCTTGTATGAATAGTTCATCATCTGAATAATAATAATAATAATAATAATAATAATAATAATAATAATAATAATAATAATAATAATAATAATAATAATAATAATAATAATAATAATATATTATTATTATTATTATTATTATTATTATTATTATTATTATTATTATTATTATTATTATTATTATTATCATTCATTATTATTATTATTATAATGTGGCGCCGTGGCAGAGTGGGTTAGGTCGTCAATTGACTGGTTAAGCAACATTGAGGCTGGTCAATCGTTGGATGGGTGACCGCTCTCCTCGGCGTTGATTCCTTGGGAAAGAATCTTTACCATAATTTCCTCAGTCTACTCAGCTATAAATGAGTACCTATTCTTGATGGGGTAGGGTCCCAGCTATGGGTTAAATAGCAAAACTCAGCAATGATGGAAAGAAATGAAGAATTAAACGACAATGACCGTAAATGGAACCTCTGGCAACAGAAGAGCTTCGTCTGGCAGCCATGGTATTCAGCCCAATTGAAGGGGAAGACGGTCAGGTACTTGGAGGTCGTCATCCAGCAACTGACCACCACAATGACATTAACCAACGAACAGAGACTGAGCTACAGAAGCAAACCAGAGGAAGAAATGGACGAGAGAAGAAAATAAGGAAATATGGAGATGCTACTTCAGAAGCAACCCAACGGAGAGAGGATATAGAAGTAAGGTTGTTGATCATCTTGCAATGAGAGGAATAAAACACCCCCCAAACAGAGCAGAGGCTGCAGACCAAGTAAGAAACATAAAGAAAAAGACTGGCTCTCCCCAACAGAAAGAGAAGAACTCGAAAGGGAAATGACACACGGCATCGAATTACAAGAAGACGATGAGAGGTTTCAAACAACGACACAAGAGAAACTCCGACGAAGTAACAGACTGGATGGAATGGGTAGAAAGATAAGACAATGGATGAAGCAGAAACAGATAGAACAAAGATCCTCTCCATGAAAGCCTTCCAAACACCAAGAAGTTAAGGGAGAAAACAAGTGAGGTCAATGAAATAATACGACTAATACACACCACCAATATCACAGAAACAAATAACTTTGACATATGCAGGAGCAACATTAGTAGCAGAACTGATGGGGACACGAACACCAACACCACCAGCACAACCAACCCAACAGAAACCAAAACAGCAACCACCTTGGAAAAGGCGCCTGGAAAAGCAAATCATGGTGATGATATTTGACTTGAGTAAACAGAAAAAAGGCTAAGAAGCAAGAAAACCAGGAGGGAACTGAACGAGAAATACAAAGTACAGGAGAGGGGACTAAACAACACAGAGGATGTAAAAACAGATGCTTAAAGACAAAGCACATAAGATCCAACGATACTTGAACAGGAATAAGGGACACCAACAGAATAAACTATTCAAAACCAACCAGAAAAGACTATACAGCCAACTAAGAGGGGAAGACAACCACCAAGAAATTCCTGAATCCGAACCAAGTAAGCGACTCTGGGAAAACATATGGAGCATCCGGTATCACACAACAAACATGCAACATGGGTCCAGGAGGTCAGGCGAAGAAACAGGGAGAATAAACAAATATTCACTGACATCACGACATACACATCAGACACCACTAAAGAAAATGTCCAACTGGAAAGCCCCAGGTCCCGATGAAGTCCATGGATACTGGCTCAAAACTTCAAGCCCCTACACCAAAGAATAGCAGAAAAACTCCAGCATTGTATCACCAAATCACTATGCACCCAAATGGATGACCAAAGGAAGAATATCCTAAGTACAAAAAGACAAGAGTAGGGGAAATTTAGCCATTTAACTACAGGCCTATCACATGCCTACCAAAAATGTGGAGGTTACAAACGGGTATCATCAGCGAAAGGCTATACAACTACCTAGAGGAAATCAAACACCACCCTCACCACAGAAAGGCCGCAGAAGGAATGTAGGGGAACCAAAGACAAGCTCCTGAGAGACAAAATGGTAAGTTAAGAACAATAAGAAGAAAGGAAAACCGGACCTAAGCATGTCATGTGGATAGACTATAAGAAAGGCCATTCGACATGAATACCATACACACCATGGGCTAATACAATGCCTGAAAATATATGGGGCAGAGGAAAACACCATCAGCTTCCTCAAAAATACAATGTGCAACTGGAATACAATACTTACAAGCTCTGGAATAAGACTAGCAGAGGTTAATATCAGGAGAGGGATCTTCCTGGGCGACTCACTGTCCCCACTACTCTTATGTAGTAGCCATGATTCCCCTGACAAAAGTATTGCAGAAGATGGATAACTGGGTACCTACTCAAGAAAAGAGGCAACAGAATTACTATCTGATGTTCATGGACGACATCAAGCTATGGTAAGAGCATCAAGGAAATAGATACCCTAATCCAGATTGTATCTGGGGACATCAGGATAGAGTTTGGAATAGAAAAATGTGCCTTAGTCAACATACAAAAGGGCAAAGTAACAAGGACTGAAGGGATAAAGCTACCAGATGGGAGCAACATCAAACACATAGATGAGACGGGATACAAATACCTGGGAATAATGAAAGGAGGGGATATAAAACTCCAAGAGATGAAGGAGGACACGATCAGGAAAAAATATATGCAGAGACTCAAGGCCATACTCAAGTCAAACTCAACACCGGAAATATGATAAAAGCCATAAACAGTGCCAGTAATCAGATACAGCAGGAATAGTGGAATGGATGAAAGCAGATCTCCGCAACATAGACCAGAAAAACTAGGAAACATATGACAATACACAAAGCACACACCCAAAGCAAATACGGACAGACTATACATAACACGAATGGAAGGAGGGAGAGGACTACTAAGCATAGAGGACTGCGTCAACATCGAGAACAGAGCACTGGGGCAATATCTGAAAACCATTGAAGATGATTGGCTCAAGAGTGCATTGGAAGAAGTACTGATAAAACTAGACAAATATCCAGAATATACAGAGACAGGAGAGAGACAAACAGTACAGAGGACTGGCACAACAAATCAA
This sequence comes from Macrobrachium nipponense, assembly GCF_015104395.2. Lineage (NCBI taxonomy): Eukaryota > Metazoa > Arthropoda > Malacostraca > Decapoda > Palaemonidae > Macrobrachium > Macrobrachium nipponense. The sequence goes on from NC_087200.1 coordinate 213,973,044, forward strand.
TGCATGGACAATACATGAAAAAGACTAAAGAACTGGCCAGCGATGACACATGGCAATGGTTACAGAGGGGAGAGCTCAAGAAGGAAACTGAAGGAATGATAACAGCGTCACAAGATCAGGCCCTAAGAACCAGATATATCCAAAGAACGATAGATGGAAATAACATCTCTCCCATATGTAGGAAGTGCAATACAAAAAATGAGACCATAAACCACATAACAAGCGAATGTCTAGCACTTGCACAGAACCAGTACAAAAAAGAGGCATGATCAGTGGCAAAAGCCCTCCACTGGAGCCTGTGCAAGAAACACCAGCTACCTTGCTGTAATAATTGGTACGAGCACCAACCTGAAGGAGTGATAGAAAACGCTTAGGCAAAGATCCTCTGGGACTATTGTATCAGAACAGATAGGGTGATACGTGCAAAAAAGACCAGACGTGACGTTGATTGACAAAATCAAGAAGAAAGTATCACTTATTGATGTCGCAATACCATGGGACACCAGAGTTAAGAGAAAGAGAGGGAAAATGGATAAGTATCAAGACCTGAAAATAGAAATAAGAAGGATATGGGATATGCCAGTGGAAATTGTACCCATAATCATAGGAACACTAGTACGATCCCAAGATCCCTGAAAAAGAATCTGGAAAAACTAGAGGCTGAAGTAGCTCCAGGACTCATGCAAGAGTGTGATCCTAGAAACGGCGCACTATTAAGAAAAGTGATGGACTCCTAAGGAGGCAGGATGCAACCCGGAACCCCACACTATAAATGCCACCCAGTCGAATTGGAGGACTGTGATAAAGCAAAAAAAAATAGAATAATAATAATAATAATAATAATAATACTAATATAATAATAATAATAATAATAATAATAACAATAATAATAAAATGAGGTCATTTTGAGGAATTACACCCTTCAAGTAAAATTCTCATGTGAAATAACTGTTATGATAAAAGCAAAGACTAGCCTATTACCGTTTCTGCCCTGACATATAAGGCGACAATTCTTGCAGCCTTGAGTCACACATCAGAAAGTGACAAATGTGATGAGGCAGTTTTTTCGTTTTCTTCTGACACATGGAACTTCATCAACGCTTTTATCCGAGATGGTAGGAATAGCTGGTTTTCCCTGGGCTTAATTTGAAAACTTGGTTATGGCCTTTTTCTGATAATTTACCATGACTGGGACTTTCTCATATACGGTCGAACTCAAATTGTAAATTAATTATATAGATACAAGTTAATTGCAAAGTATTTGCGTAGACAAAAAAATTACATACGTGTTTGTTTGAGCTAAGATACCAAAAATGAAAAAAAAAAATATCAAGTGCGAATTATTTAAAAACGCATCGATTTGATGAGGTTACAAAAGGTGTATAATAAATATAAGTTAATGAATAGACGGGTAATCATATGTCAGTCCTTATTCCCATCTACCAAGAACTGTTTCAATAACCAGTGTGTTTTGTTCAGGGTTAAATTGCAATATGTCAGCCAGCAGGGGCTCTTCCTCAAAGGGCAGCCTGTAATTGAGAAGAGCAGCGGTGGACTTATTGTTTAAGATTAATCTGGCCTTATCCCAGCCAGAACGGGCTCTTGTTCCAAAATTAGCCTGTGAAAAGAGCAGAAAAGCTTACTACGGTTTTTGAGGCCGGTGCGGCCAGAATAAACCATACTGCCAATGAGTAACCAGAATAGAGCTTGGAAATATCAATAAAGACGAATAAAGAGGAAAATATTTCACAGCAGCGTAACAAAAGCTTCTTGGGATGTTTGTTACCATCTGTTACAGCAAGGAATTAATTAACTCTCCTTTCAATTTCCTAGAATAAGTTTAATCTGGAAGGCAGATTCTAAGGGGTTATAAATTATTCAGTGTTTCGTATCGTTTGATCTTCATTACTGCTGCAGAAATTTCCTCTCAGTGGTTTGTGAATATTTATCAAGGATCAAAACCCTATTACGATGTTCATACCTCTCTCTCTCTCTCTCTCTCTCTCTCTCTCTCTCTCTCTCTCTCTCTCTCTCTCTTCTCTCTCTCTCTCTCTCTCTCTCTCTCATTTTAATTAATTTAGAATTCTTACCGTTGAATAATTTGCCTGCTCTCCGGAAGTAAATATTTCTAGAAAATACAAATGCCACTTGGCAAGGAAGATTAATCAGTCTACGTTTTAGAATATCATAATTACTTATTACATCAAAGTAATTTTTAATCATTGATATCAATGATAAATAAGTCAATAATTGATTAGCTTTTCAACTCGACCAAACAGGAATCTTCTGGACTGATCAAATCTAGTATCTCAATGATCCTGAAACCTGTTTCTGTTATTTCATCTCGTGGATCCCGTGGACCTCGGGACGTTTAAGAACTTTTAACTCCCAATTCTTCTTTTAGATATTTGGGTATAATTTTGTGTCGCAAATTCAGAGCAACATTATCTATCTCTAACAAATGATCAAGCTAGAGAAGATAATCTTCTTTTAACAAATCTCCAAAACTCATATTTAACCTTTTTTTTTTAGTTTTACGTAAATATTTCCGTCCATTAACTCAGGGAAGGAACAAATTGTTTCCTTCATAGGGAATAATTTAGGTAATCACTGGAATTACAAAACCATAAAGGAAAATGAATGGAGGCTATTTCCATATTCCCACAATCATGTCTTTATGATGTGTCATTTTATTCCCTATTTACCTGCTTTCATTGCAAAATAACCGTTATTACGTTCAGATATTAAGCTGGGATTCCTCTGCGAAGTTTATAAATGTCTGGGAAGAAAATAAGATTTTAACCCTATGTGAGAGAAGCGTGTATAACCGTGATAAATTATCATAAAGGGACGAAAATGGATTGATTTAAATCTTCAAATTATACAAAGTTTTGAGAAACAAACACACAGAAGGATTTTCGTTTTTATGTTTAAATATCAAATGGAAAGTCTGGTTCGAATATATGAAATTTTTTATTTCGTGTTCCTTGTTCACAGAGAGAGAGAGAGAGAGAGAGAGAGAGAGAGAGAGAGAGAGAGAGAGATCTTTAAAAGGGCTCTACTTCACTGAGCATTAACTCGTCGAGACTGTGTCTCCATCCTCCTTGCGTCCAACATCAGTCAACTAAGTCCTTATTCACTGGTTAGGTCAAGAGGGGCATAATAAACTTGAGAGAATGCGTACTTTTGTCTCTCCCTGTCTGGTTTCAGAATCAAACGCTGATCGTCTAGGTGTGAGCTTGACGTGCTACCACCAAGCCATGAGGCCACAGGAGAGAGAGAGAGAGAGAGAGAGAGAGAGAGAGAGAGAGAGAGAGAGAATGTTCTTTTAAGTGATACTGGACAATACTGATCAACTGAAAAGATCTGAGAGCCCATTCACATATTTATAGATGCAGATTTTGTAAGAGCTCTTGGCAAAGTTTGTCAACTTAAGACGGTTGTCGTATCGTAAAAGATGTGATGGAAACATACGACGTCAATTAGAAACTCAGTTATCATTGGTATTGTTTTCTAACTAAGGGGTTGGGGGTGCGAGAGGTGGGGGGAGGGGGGAAGCCAGCACAACTCTGTGGTGGATTCAAGACTGAATATGAAGGTGTCTGGAGTCATGAAAACATTTATCCATATAACATTTGTCAAAACCAATGACGAGATGAGCCGTTCAAGAGAGAAACAGCTGGATGAGACTGATTCAAAACGTCGACCCCGACTAGAGATTAAGCTAAGGAGGAGAGATTGTCTCCATAGAAAGTAGGGATCGGCAAAGTAGGCCTACTCCTTCCTGTGTGCGATAAGTGGATGACTTATGTTTAAAATGTTGTTCTGTTGTGTGGAGTCGTCCTGAGAATGATGAAA
>NC_087200.1:213977401-213992401 GCF_015104395.2 Macrobrachium nipponense
AGTGATACTTTCTTCTTGACTTTGTCAATCAACGTCACGTCTGGGTCTGTTTGCACGTATCACCCTATCTGTTCTGATACCATAGTCCCAGAGGATCTTTGCATGATCGTTTTCTATCACTCCTTCAGGTTGGTGCTCGTACCACTTATTACTGCAAGGTAGCTGATGTTTCTTGCACAGGCTCCAGTGGAGGGCTTTTGCCACTGAATCATGCCTCTTTTTTGTACTGGTTCTGTGCAAGTGCCGGGCATTCGCTTGCTATGTGGTTTATGGTTTCATTTTTCGTATTGCACTTCCTACAGATGGGAGAGATGGCTAGTTCTTTAGTCTGTCTCATGTATTGTCCGTGCATTGGTTTGTTGTGCCAGTCCTCTGTTCGTCTGTCATTCTCCTGTCTCTGTATATTTCTGGGTCTTCGTCTACTTTTATTAGTCCTTCTTCCCATGCACTCTTTAGCCACTCGTCTTCACTGGTTTTCAGATTTTGCCCCAGTGCTCTGTTCTCGATGTTGACGCAGTCCTCTATACTTAGTAGTCCTCTCCCTCCTTCCTTTTGTGTTATGTATAGTCTGTCCGTATTTGCTCTTGGGTGTAGTGCTTTGTGTATTGTCATATGTTTCCTGGTTTTCTGATCTATGCTGCAGAGTTCTGCCTTCGTCCATTCCACTATTCCTGCGCTGTATCTGATTACTGGCACTGCCCATGTGTTTATGGCTTTTATCATATTTCCGGCGTTGAGTTTTGACTTGAGTATCGCCTTGAGTCTCTGCATATATTCTTTCCTGATCGTGTCCTTCATCTCTTGGTGTTTTATATCCCCTCCTTCCATTATTCCCAGGTATTTGTATCCTGTCTCATCTATGTGTTTGATGTTGCTCCCATCTGGTAGCTTTATCCCTTCAGTTCTCGTTACTTTGCCTTTTTGTATGTTGACTAAGGCGCATTTTTCTATTCCAGACTCCATCCTGATGTCCCAAGATACAATTCTTACAGTCTGGATTAGGGTATCTATTTCCTTGATGCTCTTACCATACAGCTTGATGTCGTCCATGAACATCAGATGGTTGATTCTGTTGCCTCTTATTATTATTATTATTATTATTATTATTATTATTATTATTATTATTATTATTATTATTATTATTATTATTATTACCTTAATTTTCTTATTTTATTTTTTTTTCCTATCACAGTCCTCCAATTCGACTGGGTTGTATTTATAGTGTGGGGTTCTAGTTTTTCTAGATTCCTTTTCAGGGATCTTGGGATCGTGCCTAGTGCTCCTATGATTATGGGTACGATTTCACTGGCATATCCCATATCCTTCTTATTTCTATTTTCAGGTCTTGATACTTATCCATTTTTTTCCCTCTCTTTCTCTTCAACTCTGGTGTCCCATGGTATTGCAACATCAATGAGTGACACTTTCTTGATTTTGTCAATCAACGTCACGTCTGGTCTATTTAAACATATCACCCAATCTGTTCTGATACCATAGTCCCAGAGGATCTTTGCCTGATCGTTTTCTATCACTCCTTCAGGTTGGTGCTCGTACCACTTATTACTGCAAGGTAGCTGGTGTTTCATGCACAGGCTCCAGTGGAGGGTTTTTGCCACTGAATCATGCCTTTTTCTTTACTGGTTCTGTGCAAGTGCCGGACACTCGCTTGCTATGTGGTTTATGGTTTCATTTTTCGTATTGCACATACTACATATGGGAGAGATGTTATTTCCATTTATCGTTCTTTGAACATATCTGGTTCTTAGGGCCTGATCTTGTGCCGCTGTTACCATTCCTTCAGTTTCCTTCTTTAGCTCTCCCCTCTGTAGCCATTGCCATGTGTCATCGCTGGCTAGTTCTTTAGTCTGTCTCATGTATTGTTCGTGTATTGGTTTGTTGTGCCATTCCTCTGTTTTGTTTGTCATTCTCCTGTCTCTGTATATTTCTGGGTCTTCGTCTACTTTTATCAGTCCTTCTTCCCATGCACTCCTGAGCCACTCATCTTCACTGGTTTTCAGATATTGCCCCAGTGCTGTGTTCTCGTGGTTAACCCAGTCCTCCATACTTAGTTGTCCTCTCCCTCCTTCCTTTCGTGTTATGTATAGTCTGTCCGTAATTTCTCTTTGGTGTAGTGATTTGTGTTATGTTTCCTAGTTTTCTGGTCTATGTTGCGGAGTTCTGCCTTCGTCTATTCCACTATTCCAGCGATGTATCTGATTACTGGCACTGCCCATGTGTTTATGGCTTTTATCATATTTCCCGCGTTGAGTTTTTACTTGAGTATCGCCTTGAGTGTCTGCATATATTATTATTATTATTATTATTATTATTATTATTATTATTATTATTATTATTATTATTATTATTATTATTATTATTATTATTATTATTATTTTATTATTATTATTATTATTATTATTATTATTATTATTATTATTATTATTATTATTATTATTATTCAGAAGATGAAACCTATTCACATGCTGCAAGATCATAAAGGGCCATTGACTTGAAATTCAAGCTTCCAAAGAATATATTCATTTGAAAGAAATAAAACAGAAGTTAAAATGAAGTACAGAAAGAAGTAGATAAATATATCAGTAAATTATGAAATACAAGAAGAACTGCTTTACAGTAGAAATAGATTGCATCTTAGCTTGAACGTTTGGGGCTCCAGTAGCACAACATCCTCAGGGAAGCTGTTCTTCCACAGTCCACAGAAGTATATAATTATTTAATTGAATGAACAGTCCTTTATATGATTTTATATCAAAGAAATAAAGGAAAAGTAATTTCGTTAAATGGACTGCCTCTATGTTCAACCTAGGTCCACTCTTGGGGACAAGAGATTGTCCGAATAATATGGCTAACTCTCCTCGGATATGAAAAGGCCCTTTTGGGACCACTTTTCATTCCTCAGAATTCCTATGGACTTGATCTCTTCTTCCCCATCGTCATTATACACATATGACTTGGGATGTGTTGTTGTGTTCCGAGGGAAAAAAAAGAAGAATAATTAATACAACTTTTTTTTTTCAAGGACAAGTTTGATAAATACGTCAATAATTGCCGTTGTTTACTTTTCGTTTGTGGCTATCTCTCGGAATCATAGGCTATGAAACTTTATCCAAACTTTAAAACATAAGAGCTGAAATTCTGAAGAAACTTATAACTTTGTAAATAACAGAAAACATTTCCAACAGTAACCAATCATCTGCTACATGTCCTCAGCGAAAGAATATAAGCAACTTGTTAACCTTTTTCTTTTTCTTTTTCTTAAAGTCTCTCTGAAGACTAAGATCCTTTCAAGGAAGGAATGTCTCACTCGGGGCTCCTCTCCTCTAAAAGTTTGTTCTATGAAAAATCACCCTCATCAACTTGATGGTTTCTCGTCTTGCTCACTTTCGGATCTTTAACTATGTCTCTCTCTCTCTCTCTCTCTCTCTCTCATTTGTCTTCTCTCCCCAATTATTGCGTCAACATATATGTTTACGTTTTTACATAATTTCTATAATGTAAAATAATTGCCCTACAAAGCATTAACAAATGAATATATAAACTCCATTTCCTTCAAATATTTTGTCCAGAATCCCATAAAGCCATTTATTAATCCTTCTCAGGTATATGTCTTAATTGAGGTGTGGCATTTAAACTGAGTGAGTGTGTCGAGACTTCTACTAATTAGAAGTCAGTGACTCAAGTTTGATAAAGACCAAGATCAATCACAAAAAGTTTAATTAGAAAGTTTTGCTAAATTGTAGAAGTCTTTTAAACGACAATGAATTTGAAAGGGACACTATTGAAGTTGTTATAGGCATTCTGTTTATACAGTCAATTATGTACTTAAGAAGAAAACCTTTACAAATTTAACATCAACTAACTGTCTATGGCATTTTCAACATTTGCGTAAAGCTCTGCCATGGATTCACATTAGGGATTTAGGAACTTAGTAATATTACTCATGAGTTCACAGAGCATCAAACAAAGTGTTTTTATTCATCATATTTAGTTAATTTACTGAAACTACCAGAATTCAAAGTTTTATGTGCATCACCGTGTTCTGAACTAACGAGAAGCAAGGCTTCATTAATTTTAGCTCTTTCATCTGTTATTCCCCCTGAAGATATGCGTTTGTAAGCATCAGCTAACCAATGATTAACTGTATATGATTCTAGCTTACTTTTGTCTAGATGGGAAGCTTCAACTTGTCCACAGAAACATGTGGCTTGTGTTATTATAGCTGCCTGATTCATTCTTTTGTTTCGAAACGTGTTAGTACTATTAGTAATTATATTATTAGTATTATTGGTACTGCTATGATTATTGTTATTTGTGTTATTATGGTTAGTATTTCCCTGAATCACCACAGTTTGTGGGTTTCTTGTAAACCGTGGTGGTGTATCCCGTAGGGGTCTGCTGTACCCGAACGTCCAGGAAGGGTAGGGCACCGTCAACGCTGCGTTCACACGTGAAGTTGAGGACAGAGCATTCTTCGAAAGTCTTTCTTAAATTTTCAAGGTCCTCTTCTCTGTCAACTCTTATGAAGGTGTCGTCTATGTAGCGGTAGTATTGGGGAGGGCAGGGAATCTTATTGAAAACCCTTTCTTCGACGACACTCATGTAGAAGTTGGCAAATAGAACCCCTAATGGGGATCCCATTGCCACGCCGTCAATCTGGCAATAAAGATGTCCTCTGTGGGTCGTGAATGGTGCCTTCTTGGTGCACATTTCAAGGGGGGCTTTTAGGGTTTCCTCGGGGATGTTCTAGCGAGTGCCCAGACAGGTATAAAAGATCGGTGGTAGATGACTTCGTCCGCCGCGCCCTTACACACTGTTCCACATGGAGAGAAACCACCAGGGAGATCGAAAGGTCTATTATTTAATTTAGTCTCAGTGAAACAAGCTATTATTATTATTATTATTATTATTATTATTATTATTATTATTATTATTATTATTATTATTATTATTTTTATTATTATTATTATTATTATTATTATTATTGTTATTATTATTATTATTATTATTATTATTATTATTATTATTATTATTATTATTATTATTATTATTATTCAGAAGATGAACCTTACTCTTGTGGACCAAGCCTACAGGAGTCAACTTGAAGTTCGACCTTCCAAAGAATATGGTACTGATTTCTTTTGAAAGAAGTAACATAAGGTAATGGGAAATCCAGAAAGAATATATCAGTTTTTAGAAACAAAAAAATTAATTAAACAATTGACAAATAAATAGATAAATATATAATTAAATTATTAGATGCAACGAAAACTGGACCTTAATGCATACATATCACAAACAGGTTAACGAAGACTTCGGAGAGAGATAAAGTCTGAGAGAAGAACCTGGAGATTAGCTCTTCATTGAAAGAACGGTGAAGACGCCGATAGAATTTAGGAGTTAATCCGAGTTTAGATTATATTCATTGTTCTCATAATAAAAATCATTCTATTGAAATTAGATTTCTTAATTAGCTCCTAACATGTTGTTTTTATATTTACAAATGGAAATTCAGTTTATGCAAGCCAGCTTTCATGAATGTAGCAGGCTGTATTATTCTCTCTCTCTCTCTCTCTGTTTTCCACTTGACAGTTTTTGATTTTCCACAGTTTGTGCATTTTATTTAATATTTTGGCTTATAAGCCTTTTCGCTAATAATAATAATAATAATAATAATAATAATAATAATAATAATAATAATAATAGCAAGCGAAAGTCCGGGACTTGCACAGAACCAGTACAAAAAAGAGGCACGATTCAGTGGGCAAAAGCCCTCCACTGGAGCCTGTGCAAGAAACACCAGCTACCTGAGGGAGTGATAGAAAACGATCAGGCAAAGATCCTCTGGGACTATGGTATCAGAACATATAGGGTGATACGTGCAAATAGACCAGACGTGACGTTGATTGACAAAATCAAGAAGAAAATATCACTCATTGATGTCGCAATACCATGGGACACCAGAGTTGAAGAGAAAGAAAGGGAAAAAATGGATAAGTATCAAGACCTGAAAATAGAAATAAGAAGGATATGGGATATGCTAGTGGAAATCGTACCCATAATCATAGGAACACTCGGCACGATCCCAAGATCCCTGAGAAGGAATCTGGAAAAACTAGAGGCTGAAGTAGCTCCAGAACTCATGCAGAATAGCGTGATCCTAGAAACGGAGCACATAGTAAGAAAAGTGATGGACTCCTAAGAAGGCAGGATGCAACCCGGAACCCCACACTATAAATACCACCCAGTCAAATTGGAGGACTGTGACAGACAAAAAAAAAAAAAAAATAAAAAAAATAATAATAATAATAAAAAATAATGAATTATGTCTCGTTAGATTATTATCGTAACTAATAATAGAAGGATCAGAAAAGATGTACAAAACCAAATGACCTCAAAATCCATGACGTATGACCTTTACGTCACGAGAATCCCAGAGAGAGAGAGAGAGAGAGAGAGAGAGAGAGAGAGAGAGAGAGAGAGCGGGGGGGGGGGGATGGGTGGAATCTGATGCAAACACGTCAAATATTATTCATATTTCAGGACAGATATCTAGTTCCTCTTCAAAGCGTATATCCTGTTTTCTCCTTGGGATTTTAAAACCGCATCGGAGTTGGTATTATTTGTCAGGAAAGCTCGACATTTCATCAAGGCTAAAGGTGCAGAATCTCAGACCTGTTGAGACCAGTTTTTCCCTTTCTCGAGTGGGCTCTCTCTCTCTCTCTCTCTCTCTCTCTCTCTCTCTCTCTCTCTCTGTTATTTGAACGTATACCACAAAATGGAAAAGGGTTTGAAGGAAGAAGTCAAAGGTAAAAGCAATGTCGATCCCCACGTGACACAACTATTGACTGTCGGTTTACATATTTGCAAGTGTTCTCCTTTGTAGGTCTTCGTTTGCTTGCAATCTTATCTCTTCTTTCTTACATCGAGTTTCGTTATTTATCAATACATTTACAGCCAATAGCAAGCTACCAATTCACTTCTGAGCCAAGGGGACACCACAACGGGTTCAAAACCCCCTCACTTATTTCCACCAAAAAAAAAAAAAAAAAAAAAAAAAAAATAATAACATTAATCTTTGTATCACAAACTCTTCAGAGAGAGAGAGGGAAGGAGAGAGAGCTTAGAGAGAGAGAGGGGGAGGGGGAGAGAGAGGCGTTAATGGAAGGAGAACATAAAATATTTTCTTTTCCTTTTTTTCGTTCTTTATGTAGATAGCGCAATAATATTGCTATCAGCCTTGAACAGCACAGATGTCATTTCCAAACAATTCTTACATTTCGAATAATTTTGCTCCGAAACTGTGTCCTCTTGATAATGTAATTTCTAATGATAACCATAGCCTTTAGATTTCCTTTGCATATCATACAAAAACCACATTGGATCTATCAACCAACAAACTTAAATAAAAAATTATTATTGTGGGTTCTTGAGCAGAATATATCTCAGGCAAAGAACTACGAATAACTATGAGTAGAACTAATGGCGAGGCTATCAACTCATGTCATGCTAAAGGGAATTCTTATAAATAACAGTTCCTGAATACAATGGTAACCTTTGATGCTAGGAATAAAATTACATAAAAATTATAGAAAAAGTATTAACTATTATTTCCTTTGAGGTGTTGTAGATGCAAGTAACAAGTGTTTTTGAACTCTAGGAAAAACAAACATATTTAAAAATATTTTTAGGACCTAAGACCAATTAATCAAACAATATGTATATTTCAGGAGCTTACTTTTTTGGAAAGACTTTTCAATGCTTAGGGTTTGAAAACCATTTTTTAATACAATGAGAAAGTTGTCACGAGTTTACTACATTACTTTTTATCTTTTAGTTAAGAATTTTGGTATAGTCTTATCCCAGCTGTATTTTGCTTTCACCATATGATTACATACTCACATTTATATTATATATATATATATGTATGTATGTGTGTGTATGTTATCGTATGCTCTTCATTTGTAAACAGATGCGTATTTGCACACAGTGATATATTAAGATTACTATCATTTATTACCATAATTATCGTTATTTTGCATATTTTTACACAATTTTACGTATAGTGATATAACTAGGTTCATCTGCATACAAATACTCTTTAGTATCGCCTAACAAGAAAAGACTATCGTGTCCCTGTGAATTCCTAACACATGTCTCGATGGAAAATAATAAATTACGCGGAAGTATGAAGGAGATAGATTTCATAAGGGAGCCCCTGACATTCCACAAATGCCTCTGAGGCAACTGAGGATATTGCGTTCCCGAAATATTCCTCGGTAGAAGGAAAAGAATTTCTCTAAGGAATTTTGCATTTTATTCACTATGGAAAGACGGGCTAAGGGTGTTTGTGGTATATCACAAACAGGTTGAATACAAGTCAGTGACTTAATGGTAGCCCTGAACAGTGCGTCATGAGATTATGCAGCATTTGTCGTTTACAGTCGTTCACTTGTTTTCACCGTGTTATTCACATGTACGTGAAATGTTGCGAAGAAATGTTTATAATTTAATATACTATTTGTGACATGTGCATGATAAGTTGCAAAAATGAGTTTATGATTTATTATACTGTTTGTGACATGTACATGATAAGTTATGATTTAATATACTGCTTGTGACATATGGGTGATAAGATGCCAAAATGTGCTTATGACTTATTTGAGCTTTTTATGACATATGCCTGAAAAGTTTACAACATACTTATGATATTTTTTTCCACAATAGTGGGTCACCCTGTGAGAAATTGCAAAGGTATCGTATCTCAAAAGGCTGATTCTCACACCGTTTTTTACTCCACGAATACCATTGTATTTTTGCAAACGAAAGACAAAGTAGCGAAGAACTATTAGTCATAGGTGATGTATTCTAGCCATTCCATTCATTATTTTGGAAGCTTTGAAAGCTGGCTACAAGATTTATGAGCCATTTCTAGCAATCAGTGTTAGAAAATTCTAATGATTCATACGTTGCTTTTTCAAATAGAAATGCGTTAAATCATTATTTATGTTTACTCTTATATAACCGAGGGATAGAGGAGAGAGCGAGAGAGAGAGAGAGAGAGAGAGAGGAGAGAGATATTAACGTATACATATTCGTATACATATATATCCCTTCATTTAATCTTTAAATAACGTTATATAAAAGGATATGTCGCATAAACAACCAAAGGCCCATCGTGTACGTAACCTACATAAAAAAAAAACAAGGCAAACATAGTGAAAAAGAACAAATTCGTAAGGATATTCAAAAGGATCAAGTCGTGCAAACAATTCCTTGTTTGTGTTCTCTCTGTCTGTCTGTCTGTCTGTCTATCTGTCTGTCTGGCTGTCTGTGTGTTTCTCTCTCTCTCTCTCTCTCTCTCTCTCTCTCTAGAAAAAGCAATAAGTAATAATTTCTACTAATTCACTTGTCTCTCTCCCCCACTCTTTCTCTCTCTCCCTTTTTGGATCAGAACAAATACACTTTACTCTCTCTCTCTCTCTCTCTCTCTCTCTCTCTCTCTCTCTCTCTCTCTCTATCAGAAAAATAATAATTTCGTATTCTTTCCCTTTTAATCTACTCTCTCTCTCTCTCTCTCTCTCTCTCACACACACACACACACACACACACACACACACACACACACACACACACACAAAGTAATTCAAAAGCTCAATAATAGCATCACCTATTATCCGCGTAACGTTCTCCGGTGCCTTACTGCTAATAATATTGTCTCGAAAGCATTTTTGTTTAAATTCTACAACCCTCTATCGCAAATGGCAAAGAATATTACATTACTTCTTATTAGTATTATCATGATAACAGCTACTGTTGGAATTATAGTCGCACGTGAAAGAAACAATTATTTCATATAAAAGAACTTCCTTTGATAAAAACCGTTTCATCAGCTCTTAACCCTTAAATAGGAGTCAGGTTTCTTTATTGTTTGTGCTGCTGAGTTAGGTTGGTTTTGGTGTGAGAGGTTGTCCGGGTTGGACAATGACAAGTTTGATTATGGAACTTGTTATTATTAGTAGGGTATCTTTCTTTCACACATGAAAAATCACTATATGGATACATCTCATTATTCACATACACACACACACACATATATATATATATATATATATAGTATATATATATATATATATATATATATATATATATATATATATATATATATATATATATATATATATATATATATATACGTGTGTATTCTCAAAACTACATAAACTTCCTAGTTGCAAACAACACGCACACACAAACGTACATAAACACACGCACACACACATCTGTGTAAAGGGTTAAAACTTCCCTTTCTTTCAGACATAGAAAAAAGAGAGAGACAAAAAAACAGCGAACATTCTCGAATGCAAATTTGGCGCTACGAAACGATCCACTTTTTCTTCAGCAATGCTCAAGTAGAGAGAGAGAGAGAGAGAGAGAGAGAGAGAGAGAGAGAGAGAGAGAGAGAAAGATAGAGAGAGAGAGACGGGGGGGGAGCCCTTATATTTCAGCCAAATCATTAATTTCCAACATTGTAGCATTGTAATAATATAAATATAATGAAATATGACAGAAATATATTTCCCACTAACTTTCCAAGATAAAATATATCCTAAATTAGGGTAAATATACTGAAATATGAAAGAAATATATTCCCCAGCAGCAGTGGTCATGTATATGGTAATGCAGTTGCAGCAATAAGGACCATTGTCCGGAACACCAAATATCTGGGGCCTTTTAAAGCAGCGTCGCCAGACGAATGTCAGAATATCAATTAACGAGTAGCTTTAATGAGAGGAGTTTCGTCATTTGGTCAAATATTTGGTCGCTTTCGTTTCCGACTTTAAACTTACTGAATAAGAGAAGAATGTTGATAAGGACTGTCAATTATCTATATAGGAAATGTCCTCTCTCTCTCTCTCTCTCTCTCTCTCTCTCTCTCTCTCTCTCTCTCTCTCTCTCTCTCTCTGTCTCTCTCCCTCTCTCTGTCTCTCTCTGTTCTCTTTTCTTCTCATCTCATCTCTTAGAAAATGCTTTAGAAAACCTCTCTACAGCGTAAACCTTAAATTGACAAAATTTTTATTTATCTAGGAACTACAGCAATATAATAATAATAATAATAATAATAATAATAATAATAATAATAATAATAATAATAATAATAATAATAATAATTTGCCTTGGAATTAAAAATGTTTAACAAGATAAAACACAACTTTTATTACGTGACACCAAATCACAAGATGCACATCATTTCTCGAAGGAAAACAAACGCAACCTTTGGTTAAAAAAGGTCTTTGAATTCTCAATCGCGTTCAGTCTCCTCGTCCAGAAAACGGAAAAAAGTTGAGTGAGCATCACGTCAACTCGGACGTTCGGAAAATGCGATTAACAGATCACCGGTTCTCTGAATCTCCCGAATACCTAATCGTAGCTTTGGTTACGCCTTATTCAGTGGGAGGCATATCGTGTTTTTGGTTTTCAGAACAAGACTGAAGTTCGCGTCAACGGATTCGGAGAAAACAGTTGGGATTAGAAGGTATTTTTCTCTTGTCAAAACTTTTTTTTTTTTTTGGACGTTGTTTTCTTGCAGGTGAGGTAACATCTTTATCTTTACGGGATGATTAATTTGTTGTTTAAAGGATTATTCATTTCCTGCATTTTTCATTGCAGTTTATTAATGTTATGAAGCTAGTAAATCTATATTCCCATCAATGTTTTTAAATGTTTTTTTAAAATAGTTAGGAACTGGCAAGAAATTTCATTATCCTAGTATTAGAGTAGACGATATAAGCATACAAGAATCGATACACACATACATATGCAAATATATATATATATATATATATATATATATTATATATATATATATATATATAGATAGATAGATAGATAGATAGATAGATAGATAGATAGATAGATAGATAGATAGATAGATAGATAGATAGATAGATAGATAGATAGATAGATATTACGAAACATCCACGACACTGTATTGAAAACCACGCAGATTCTGTCCATGGCCTTCGAAAGTTTAAGGTTTTACAGTAAATGAAATTTGTAGAGGTAGTAAGAGACCTCGATTTTCCTCTTTTCCTTTGTAGGATTTTGATTTGTGGATTCATTCATGTTGTATTCAAAGCATCCTTTCCCCAAGGAATGAAAAATTTTATCATCAACTGGCTTGTGAAAGTTCTTGTCACTTTTGGAAATAAGTAGTTTAGATATCGCAAGTAATAGTTGCAATAAATAAGCAAATCACTGAATGGTTTTTGTTTGACCACGAAGAAGCAAAGAAAATCAATGCCAAACTCTATATAACGAAAAATAATGATAAAGTTCCAGAAATAATTTGAATATAATAGGGGAAAAATTAAAATTAAGTTTCGTAGTCCATAAACCACATTTTTCCCAAAATCATGTTTTGTTATATCTTCAATAAAACTTGGAAAGTTAAGGATATTGCTATATTATCCCCTATGAAAGAAGTACTTAAAATCTTTCTTCCGAGGGGAAGGGCTATATAAAAAAATATTTGGTTCATAGTTCTGTTTCTAAAATATTTTGCAGGTTAAATAAATAACTAAACATATTTGACGAGTATAGATTGATTCCCATAACGCTTTGCGAGACAGATTTCCGCAACAATTCCTCTTGATTTATTCTGCAGGAAATATGTCAAGTTCTGTAACAATTTTTTGTTCAGGGATCACAAAGGCTGCCAGAGGTCACTGATGCAAGGCCAAGTATTGTTGAGATCAACCTTCTCTCATAGATGAAAATCTCTCATACCTAATTTACATCATTCCCTGAAAGGGAAATTTTTGAAATGTTCGACAAGACACTGAAGATTCGTTCGCAGAGTGAAATCTTCTGCATGGGTCCTGGAGCTAATTCAGCGTCTAGTTTTTCTAGATTCCTTTTCAGGGATCTTGGGATCGTGCCTAGTGCTCCTATGATTATGGGTACAATTTCCCCTGGCATATCCCATATTCTTCTTATTTCTATTTTCAGATCTTGATACTTATCCATTTTTTCCCTTTCTTTCTCTTCAACTCTGGTGTCCCATGGTATTGCGACATCAATGCGTAATACTTTCTTCTTGACTTTGTTAATCAACTTCACGTCTGGTCTATTTGTACATATCACCCTATCTGTTCTGATACCATAGTCCCAGAGAATCTTTACCTGATCGTTTTCTATCACTCCCTCAGGTTGGTGCTCGTACCACATATTACTGCAAGGTAGCTGATGTTTCACAGGCTCCAGTTGAGGGCTTTTGCCACTGAATCATGCCTCTTTTTGTGCTGGTTGTGTGCAAGTGCCGGGCATTCGCTTGCTATGTGCTTTATGGTTTCATTTTTTCGTATTGCACTTCCTACATATGGGAGAGATGTTATTTCCGTCTATCGTTCTTTGAACATATCTGGTTCTTAGGGCCTGATCTTGTGCTGCTGTTATCATTCCTTCAGTTTCCTTCTTTAGCTCTCCCCTCTGTAGCCATTGCCATGTGTCATCGCTGGCTAGTTCTTTAGTCTGCCTCATGTATTGTCCGTGCATTGGTTTGTTGTGCCACTTATCTGTTCTGTCTGTCATTGTCCTGTCTCTGTATATTTGTGGGTCTTCGTCTACTTTTATCAGTCCTTCTTCCCATGCACTCTTTAACCACTCGTCTTCACTGGTTTTCAGATATTGCCCCAGTGCTTTGTTTTCGATGTTGACGCAGTCCTCTATACTTAGTAGTCCTCTCCCTCCTTCCTTTCGTGTTATGTATAGTCTGTCCGTATTTGCTCTTGGGTGTAGTGCTTTGTGTATTGTCATATGTTTCCTGGTTTCCTGATCCATGCTGCAAAGTTCTGCCTTCGTCCATTCCACTATTCCTGCACTGTATCAGATTACTGGCACTGCCCATGTGTATATGGCTTTTATCATATTTCCGGCGTTGAGTTTTGACTTGAGTATCGCCTTGAGTCTCTGCATATATTCTTTCCTGATCGTGTCCTTCATCTCTTGGTGTTTTATATCCCCTCCTTCCATTATTCCCAGATATCTGTATACTGTCTTGTCTATGTGTTTGATGTTGCTCCCATCTGGTAGCTTTATCCTTCAGTTCTCGTTACTTTGCCTTTTTGTATGTTGACTAAGGCGCATTTTTCTATTCCAAACTCCATCCTGATGTCCCCATATACAATCCTTACAGTCTGGATTAGGGTATCTATTTCCTTGATGCTCTTACCATACAGCTTGATGTCGTCCATGAACATCAGATGATTGATTCTTGAGTTGGTACCCGGCATCTATCTTCTGTAGTACTTTTGTCATGGGAATCATGGCTACTAATAAGAGTAGTGGGGACGGTGAGTCGCCCTGGAAGATCCCTCTCCTGATATTAACCTCTGCTAGTCTTATCCCAGAGCTTGTAAGTATTGTATTCCAGTTGCGCATTGTATTTTTGAGGAAGCTGATGGTGTTTTTCTCTGCCCCATATATTTTCAGGCATTCTATTAGCCATGTGTGTGGTATCATGTCGAAGGCTTTCTTATAGTCTATCCATGCCCTGCTTAGGTTGGTTTTGCCTTCTCCCTACTGTTCTTCATTACCAATTTGTCTATCAGGAGCTGGTATTTTGTGCCCCTCACTTCCTTCTGCAGCCTTTCTGTTGGTGGGGGATGGTGTTTGTCTCCTCTAGGTAATTGTATAGCTTTTCAATGATGATACCTGTTCATAACTTCCACATTATTGGTAGGCAGGTGATAGGCCTGTAGTTTCTGGCTATGTTTCCCTTACTCTTGTCTTTTTGTACTAAGGATGTTCTTCTTGTGGTCATCCATTTGGGTGCATGGTGATTTGAGATATAATGCTGGAGTTGTTCTGCTATTCGTGGGTGCAGGGCCTTGAAATTTTTGAGCCAGTATCCATGGACTTCATCGGGAACGGGGGCTTTCCAGTTTGGCATTTTCTTTAGTTGGTGTCTGACTGTGTCTATCG
>NC_087200.1:213998104-214033290 GCF_015104395.2 Macrobrachium nipponense
ACACCGGATATTACCTTGGCTTCATCCGATTCCTCGTCGTTTGCAATAACTATCTGTTTTCTGTTGTGTAAAAATTCTTTTAACCATCTTCCTACTATCCACGATATTGTGTTTTCTAATTTTCTTCGCTAATATATTATGGTCTACTTTATCAAAAGCTTTTGCAAAGTCTAAATAAACACATCTGTTTCATTTCCGCTTTTCATATTTTTGAATATGTTTTCACGGTGGACTAACAGTTGGGTTTGTGTACTTTTCCGGGTACGAAAACCATGTTGTCCTTTATTAAACAAAATTATTTTTTATTAAATGTTTCATAATATTTTTCTTCATTACCCTTTCATACACTTTCATTATATGTGATGTTAGACTCACAGCCTATAATTACTTGCCTCTAGTCTTGATCCACTTTTGAAAAGTAGGGGTAATATACGCTAATTTGTGCTCAATCATATATCTTGCCTGTATCTACACTTTGTCTTAATAATATTGCAAGTGGCTTTGCGATAGAATGAACTACTTTCTTTAACAAAATAGCAGGAATTCCATCAGGCCCTGCAGCAGCTCCATTTTTAATTTTCATTAATAGCCTGCACATATCAGCTTCATTAATATCTATGTCAGCTAAATATTCACTATTTTCCATCCCTTACTTCTATATCATTATCTTCATTATCTATTCTAGGGTGAATTCTCTCTTATATCGTTCTGCCAGATGTTGCAAATTTCCCTTTTTTTCATTCGTTAATCTCCCTTCAATTCTCAGAGGGCCTATTTCTATTCTTCTTTTATTCATCTTCTTCGCATATGAGTATAATAGTTTGGGGTTTTGCTTGATATTTAATAGGGTTTTTTTCTTCCAATCCCGTCCCGTTTTTCATTTTCTTTTGATTGTATAATCTTTTTTTCTGCATTTTCTATCTTACTTTTTAGTTCTATAACTTTCCATGCATTTTTTTCTTTTGCAAGACTTTTTCCACTTTCTGATTTTCTGGAACAAGATTCTTCTGTCTCTTGGTATGCATGAATGATGTTTACTTTTCTTCTTCGGTATATATTTTTCCACTATTATCTCCAAATATTTTATATAATCTCCTCGTATTTACCCTTATGTCATCACTTACGAAAATGTTATCCCAATCTTTGTTTAATTCTTCATTAATTTCTGACCATTTTATATTTTTACTGTAGAAGTTGTATTTTCCATATCCTTCCCACTTTTTCATTTCTTGCTTATCTCTATTTCACTTGCTTTGGAATGAACTGTTAATTCTATGACATTATGGTCTGAAATACTCGCATTATAAACTATTATTTACTTTAACATAATTCATCTCGTTCACAAATACTAGGTCTAAAGTATTTTCCTTTCTTGTTGGCAGGTGATTTATTTGTTGAAGTTGTATTCTAGTAGCATATCTAATAGCTTTTCAAATTGCTCTTATCTTCTGCACTACTATTACTCTCTTTTTATATGTATAAGTACACACAAAATCTACCTATTCGTTCTTTCATTCATTCTACGAAAGGAAAGTTGAAGTCACCAGATAGGAGAATAGTCCAGTCCTTGTGATTTCTACATATATCATCCAATTTTTCAATTATTAAGTCAAACTCTTTAGTATTAGGAGGTCTATATATTACTATGTTCATCAATTTTTCAGATTCAAATTCTACCGCTATTAGTTCACATTCTGAGTTACTATATTTCTCATATATTTTTTCCTTGTTTTTTGTCTTTCCCATATATTGCGGTTCCCCCTTGATCCTATTTTTCTATCTGATCTATAAGTTTGGAACCCTTTTATTTGATCATCATTCCCAGTCTCTTGGGATACCAGGTTTCACTTATATTCATTATATCTATTTTCTTCATTTTGGGTTAGTTCTTCTTAAGTACTCTATTTTTCTTTTTGAGTTACTCGTAACTAAACCCTGCGCATTCATCACTATGATGGTTTGCGTGTTTTCTCCTTCATTTAATACTGATAGTAATAAGGATTTTCCCATGTCTCTTTCCTGTTCTGGTATGTTGTTCTTTTTTTTCATTTCCAGAAATTCTGACATTAAAAAATCCAACTTTTCCATAATATTGATCTTCTCATCATAATTATTCATTTTGTGTCTGAATCTGCAATTTTCTCCGTTTCTGCAATATCCTTCTTTGCATAATAAATACAGTTATTATCTCTTGAGTAGAATTTCGGAGCTGATGCTTGAAATTCTTTGCTGACACCTCTGCATATCTTCATTGGTGGTTTGCTTTTCTCTTTTACCTGATATTCTTGATTTCTCTCTTTATTTGTTCTTTCTTATTTTGGATTTTATTACTTGGTTGGTTATTATTTGATTATGATTCATGGCTACAGGGTGCATATATTTGCATTTTTGTCGAACTTACATCCTTTTCCTTCTTTTAGGTTTTTACATATTTTTGGATGCAGATCTCTGCAATCATCCCCATATCCAGGGAGAGGGAGAGAGAGAGAGAGAGAGGACATTTCCTATATAGATAATTGACAGTCCTTATCAACATTCTTCTCTTATTCAGTAAGTTTAAAGTCAGAAACGAAAGCGACCAAATATTTGACCAAATGACGAAACTCCTCTCATTAAAGCTACTCGTTAATTGATATTCTGACATTCGTCTGGCGACGCTGCTTTAAAAGGCCCCAGATATTTAGTGTTCCGGACAATGGTCCTTATTGCTGCAACTACATTACCATATACATGACCACTGCTGCTGGGGAATATATTTCTTTCATATTTCAGTATATTTACCCTAATTTTAGGATATATTTATCTTGGAAAAGTTAGTGGGAAATATATTCTGTCATATTTCATTATATTTATATTATTACAATGCTACAATGTTGGAAATTAATGATTTGGCTGAAATATAAGGGCTCCCCCCCGCTCTCTCTCTCTATCTTTCTCTCTCTCTCTCTCTCTCTCTTTCTCTCTCTCTCTCTCTCTCTCTCTCTCTCTCTCTACTCTCATAATATTTTTCTTCATTACCCTTTCATACTTTCATTATATGTGATGTTAGACTCACAGGCCTATAATTACTTGCCTCTAGTCTGATCCACTTTGAAAGTAGGGGTAATATACGCTAATTTGTGCTACATCATATATCTTGCCTGTATCTACACTGTCTTAATAATATTGCAAGTGGCTTTGCGATAGAATGAACTACTTTCTTTAACAAAATAGCAGGAATTCCATCAGGCCTGCAGCAGCTCCATTTTAATTTCATTAATAGCCTGCACAATATCAGCTTCATTATATCTATGTCAGCTAAATATTCACTATTTTCATCCCTTACTTCTATATCATTACTTCATTATCTATCTAGGGTGAATTCTCTCTTATATCGTTCTGCCAGTATGTTGCAAATTTCCTTTTTTTCATTCGTTAATCTCCCTTCAATTCTCAGAGGGCCTATTTCTATTCTTCTTTTATTCATCTTCTTCGCATATGAGTATAATAGTTTGGGGTTTTTGCTTGATATTTAATAGGGTTTTTTTTCTTCCAAGTCCCGTTTTTCATTTTCTTTTGATTGTATAATCTTTTTTTCTGCATTTCTATCTTACTTTTTAGTTCTATAACTTTCCATGCATTTTTTTTCTTTTGCAAGACCTTTTTCCACTTTCTGATTTTCTGGAACAAGATTCTTCTGTCTCTTGGTATGCATGAATGATGTTTACTTTTCTTCTTCGGTATATATTTTTCCACTATTATCCAATAATATATATAATATCTCCGTATTTACCCTTATGTCATCACTTACGAAAATGTTATCCCAATCTTTTGTTTAATTCTTCATTAATTTCTGACCATTTTATATTTTTACTGTAGAAGTTGTATTTTCCATATCCTTCCCACTTTTTCATTTCTTGCTTATCTCTATTTTCACTTGCTTTGGAATGAACTGTTAATTCTATGACATTATGGTCTGAAATACTCGCATTATAAAACTATTATTTCTTTAACATAATTCAATCTCGTTCACAAATACTAGGTCTAAAGTATTTTCCTTTCTTGTTGGCAGGTGATTTATTGTTGAATGTTGTATTCTAGTAGCATATCTAATAGCTTTTCAAATTGCCTCTTATCTTCTGCACTACTATTACTCTCTTTTTTATATGTATAAGTACAACCACAATCTCCTATTCGTTCTTTCCATTCTACGAAAGGAAAGTGAAGTCACCAGATAGGAGAATAGTCCAGTCCTTGTGATTTCTACATATATCATCCAATTTTTCAATTATTAAGTCAAACTCTTTAGTATTAGGAGGTCTATATATTACTATGTTCATCAATTTTTCAGATTCAAACTTCTACCGCTATTAGTTCACATTCTGAGTTACTATATTTCTCATATATTTTTCCTTGTTTTTTGTCTTTCCCATATATTGCGGTTCCCCCCTTGATTCCTATTTTTCTATCTGATCTATAAGTTTGGAACCCTTTTATTTGATCATCATTCCCAGTCTCTTGGGAATACCAGGTTTCACTTATATTCATTATATCTATTTTCTTTTCATTTTGGGTTAGTTCTTCTAAGTACTCTATTTTTCTTTTGAGTTACTCGTAACTAAAACCCTGCGCATTCATCACTATGATGGTTTGCGTGTTTTCTCCTTCATTAATACTGATAGTAATAAGGATTTTCCCATGTCTCTTTCCTGTTTCTGGTATGTTGTTCTTTTTTGGGGCATTTCCAGAAATTCTGACATTAAAAATCCAACTTTTTCCATAATATTTGATCTTCCTTCATCATAATTATTCATTTTGTGTCTGAAATCTGCAACTTTTCTCCGTTTCTGCAATATCCTCTTGCATAATAAATACAGTTATTATCTCTTGAGTAGAATTTCGGAGCTGATGCTTTGAAATTCTTTGCTGACACCTCTGCATATCTCATTGGTGGTTTGCTTTTTCTCTTTTACCTGATATTCTTGATTTCTCTCTTTATTTGTTTCTTTCTTATTTGGATTTATATTACTTGGTTGGTTATTTATTTGATTATGATTCATGGCTACAGGGTGCATATATTTGCATTTTTTGTCGAACTTACATCCTTTTCCTTCTTTTAGGTTTTTACATATTTTTGGAATGCAGATCTCTGCAATCATCCCCATATCCAGGGGAGAGGGAGAGAGAGAGAGAGAGAGGACATTTCCTATATAGATAATTGACAGTCCTTATCAACATTCTTCTCTTATTCAGTAAGTTTAAAGTCGGAAACGAAAGCGACCAAATATTTGACCAAATGACGAAACTCCTCTCATTAAAGCTACTCGTTAATTGATATTCTGACATTCGCTGGCGACGCTGCTTTAAAAGGCCCCAGGCCCCAGTATTTGTGTTCGGAACATGGTCCTTATTGCTGACAACTGCAGTTACCATATACATGACCACTGCTGCTGGGGAATATATTTCTTTCATATTTCAGTATATTACCCTAATTTAGGATATATTTACTTGGAAAGTTAGTGGGAAATATATTTCTGTCATATTTCATTATATTTATATTATTACAATGCTACAATGTTGGAAATTAATGATTTGGCTGAAATATAAGGGCTCCCCCCCGTCTCTCTCTCTCTATCTTTCTCTCTCTCTCTCTCTCTCTCTCTCTCTCTCTCCTCTCTCTCTCTCTCTCTCTCTCTCTCTCTCTCTCTACTTGCATCGCTGAAGAAAAAGTGGATCGTTTCGTAGCGCCAAATGCATTCGAGAATGTTCGCTGTTTTTTGTCTCTCTCTTTTTTTCTATGTCTGAAAGAAGGGAAGTTTTAATCCCTTTACACAGATGTGTGTGTGCGTGTGTTTATGTACGTTTGTGTGTGCGTGTGTTTGCAACCAGGAAGTTTATGTAGTTTTGAGAATACACACGTATATATATGCTATATATATATATATATATATATATATATATATATATATATATATATATATATATATATATATATATTAGTATATATCATATATATATATATATATATATATATATATATATATATATATATATATATATATATATATATATATATGTGTGTGTGTGTGTGTGTGAATAATGAGATGTATCCATATAGTGATTTTTCATGTGTGAAAGAAAGATACCCTACTAATAATAACAAGTTCCATAATTAAACTTGTCATCGTCCAACCCGGACAACCTCTCACACCAAAACCAACTACAGTAGCACAAACAATAAAGAAACCTGACTCCTATTTAAGGGTTAAGAGCTGATGAAACGGTTTTTATCAAAGGAAGTTCTTTTATATGAAATAATTGTTTCTTTCACGTGCGACTATAATTCCAACAGTAGCTGTTATCATGATAATACTAATAAGAAGTAATGTAATATTCTTTGCCATTTGCGATAGAGGGTTGTAGAATTTAAATAAAAATGCTTTCGGGACAATATTATTAGCAGTAAGGCACCGGAGAACGTTACGCGGATAATAGGTGATGCTATTATTGAGCTTTTGAATTAGTGTGTGTGTGTGTGTGTGTGTGTGTGTGTGTGTTGAGAGAGAGAGAGAGAGAGAGAGAGAGAGAGTAGATTAAAAGGGGAAGAATACGAAATTATTATTTTTCTGATAGAAGAGAGAGAGAGAGAGAGAGAGAGAGAGAGAGAGAGAGAGAGAGTGAGTGTATTTGTTCTGATCCAAAAAGGGAGAGAGAGAAAGAGTGGGGGAGAGAGACAAGTGAATTAGTAGAAATTATTACTTATTGCTTTTTCTAGGAGAGAGAGAGAGAGAGAGAGAGAGAGAGAGAGAGAGAGAGAGAGAGAGAAACACACAGACAGCCAGACAGACAGATAGACAGACAGACAGACAGACAGAGAGAACACAAACAAGGAATTGTTTGCACGACTTGATCCTTTTGAATATCCTTACGAATTTGTTCTTTTTCACTATGTTTGCCTTGCTTTTTTTTTTATGTAGGTTACGTACACGATGGGCCTTTGGTTGTTTATGCGACATATCCCTTTATATAACGTTATTTAAAGATTAAATGAAGGGATAATATATATGTATACCGAATATAATTATCTCTCTCTCTCTCTCTCTCTCTCTCTCTCTCTCTCTCTCTCTCTCTCTCTCTCTCTCTCTCGGTTATATACGAGTAAACATAAATAATGATTTAACGCATTTCTATTTGAAAAAGCAACGTATGAATCATTAGAATTTTCTAACACTGATTGCTAGAAATGGCTCATAAATCTTGTAGCCAGCTTTCAAAGCTTCCAAAATAATGAATAAGAACGGCTAGAATACATCACCTATGACTGATAGTTCTTCGCTACTTTGTCTTTCGTTTGCAAAAATACAATGGTATTCGTGGAGTAAAAAACGGTGTGAGAATTAGCCTTTTGAGATACGATACCTTTGCAATTTCTCACAGGGTGACCCACTATTGTGGAAAAAAATATCATAAGTATGTTGTAAACTTATCAGGCATATGTCATAAATAGCTCAAATAAGTCATAAGCACATTTTGGCATCTTATCACCATAGTCAGGCAATATATTAAATCAGTAACTTTATCATGTAAATGTCACAAAAGTATATTAAATCATAACTTATCATGTACATGTCACAAACAGATAAAAATTATCATTTTGCAACTTATCATGCACATGTCACAAATAGTATATTAAATTATAAACATTTCTTCGCAACATTTCACGTACATGTGAATAACACGGTGAAAACAAGTGAACGACTGTAAACGACAAATGCTGCATAATCTCATGACGCACTGTTCAGGGCTACCATTAAGTCACTGACTTGTATTCAACCTGTTTGTGATATACCACAAACACCCTTAGCCCGTCTTTCCATAGTGAATAAAATGCAAAATTCCTTAGAGAAATTCTTTTCCTTCTACCGAGGAATATTTCGGGAACGCAATATCCTCAGTTGCCTCAGAGGCATTTGTGGAATGTCAGGGGCTCCCTTATGAAATCTATCTCCTTCATACTTTCGCGTAATTTATCATTTTCCATTGAGACATGTGTTAGGACTTCACAGGGACACGGTAGTCTTTTCTTGTTAGGCAATACTAAAGAGTATTTGTATGCAGATAATAGTTATTATCACTATACGTAAAATTTGTGTAAAAATGTGCCAAAATAAAAAAATTATGGTAATAAATGATAGTAATCTTAATATATCGCAGTGTGCATACGCATCTGTTATAAATGAAGACATATATAACATACACACACACACACACAATACATATATATATATATATATATATATATATATATATATATATATATATATATATATATATATATATATATATATATATGCAATATAAAAACACTGTATCGTGCTTCTAAGAAATCAATAGAGGGATCCACAGTAATATCCTTGTTTATCGATATATAATATAATTATACAAAGCTTAAAGCTTTCGTCCATCCTCCTGTGGACTTGATCACTAAGCAAAAATGATTTTTGCTTAGTGATCAAGTCCACAGGAGAATGGACGAAAGTTTTAAGCTTTGTATAATTATATATATATCGATAAACAAGGATATTACTGTGGATCCCTCTATTGATATATATATATATATATATAGTATATATATATATATAATATATATATATATATATATATATTAGATATATATAATGTGAGTATGTAATCATATGGTGAAAGCAAAATACAGCTGGGATAAGACTATACCAAAATTCTTAACTAAAAGATAAAAACTAATGTAGTAAACTCGTGACAACTTTCTCATTGTATTAAAAAATGTTTTTCAAACCCTAGGAATTGAAAAAAGTCTTTCCAATAGTAAGCTCCTGAAATATACATATTGTTTGATTAATTGGTCTTAGGTCCTAAAATATTTCTAAATATGTTTGTTTTCCTAGAGTTACAAAAACATTGTTACTTGCATCTACAACACCTCAAAGAAAATAATAGTTAATACTTTTTCTATAATGTTTATATAACTTTATTCCTAGCATCAAAGGTTACCATTGTATTCAGGAACTGTTATTTATAGGAATACCTTTTAGCATGATATCAGTTGATAGCCTCGCCATCAATTCTACTCATAGTTATTCGTAGTTCTTTGCCTGTGATATTTTCTCTTCAAGAACCCACAATAATAATTTTCTATTTAAGTTTTTTGGTTGATAGATCCAATGTGGTTTTTTTATCATATGCAATGGAAATCTAAAGGCTATGGTTATCATTAGAAATTAGATTAACAAGAGGACACAGTTTCGGAGCAAAATTATTCGAAATGTAAGAATTGGGAAATGACATCTGTGCTGTCAGCTGATAGCAATATTATTGCGCTATCTACTTAAAGAACAAAAAAAAGAAAATATTTTATGTTCTCCTTCCATTCCGCCTCTCTCTCTCTCTCTCTCTCTCTCTCTCTCTCTCTCTCTCTCTCTCTCTCTCTCTAGAGCTTGTGATACATGATTAATGATTAAAAAATCATATTTTTTGGGGGGTGAAAAATAAGTTGAGGGCTTTGAACCCGCTGAGGTGTCCTTGGCTCAGAAGTGAATTGTAGCTTGCTATTGGCTGTAAATGTATTGATAAATAACGAAACTCGATGTAAGAAAGAAAAGATAAGAAGAGAAGAATTGCAAGCAAACGAAGACCTACAAAGAGGAACACTTGCAAATATGTAAAACAGACAGTCAATATTTGTGTCCTTCAAACCCTTTTCCATTTTGTGGTATACGTTCAAATAAGAGAGAGAGAGAGAGAGAGAGAGAGAGAGAGAGAGTGAGAGAGAGAGACAGACAGACAGACAGACAGAGAGACCAACTCGAGAAAGGGAAAAACTGGTCTCAACAGGTCTGAGATTTTGCACCTTCAGCCTTGATGAAATGTCGAGCTTTCCTGACAAATAATACCAACTCCGATGCGGTTTTAAAATCGTAAGGAGAAAACAGGATATACGCTTTGAAGAGGAACTGAGATATCTGTCCTGAAATATGAATATATTTGAGGTGTTTGCATCAGATTCCCAACACCCCCCTCTCTCTCTCTCTCTATCTCTCTCTCTCTCCTCTCTCTCTCTCTCTCATACTTCATGGATTTTGAGGTTATTTGGTTGTGTAAATTTTTTCTGATCCTACATTCTATTATTAGTTACGATAATAATCTAACGAGACATAATTTATTATTATTATTATTTTTTTCTTTTTTGTCTGTCAGTCCTCCAATTCGACAGGCTCCAGTGGAGGGCTTTTGCCACTGAATCATGCCTCTTTTTTGTACTGGTTCTTTGCAAGTTCCGGACATTCGCTTGCTTTTATTATTATTATTTATTTATTTTTTTTTGCTCTATCACAGTCCTCCAATTCGACTGGGTGGTATTTATAGTGTGGGGTTCCGGGTTGCATCCTAAACCTCCTTAGGAGTCCATCACTCTTCTTACTATGTGTGCCGTTTTTTTTTCTAGGATCACACTCTTCTATGCACACTCTTCTGCATGAGTCCTGGAGCTACTTCAGCCTCTAGTTTTTCTAGGTTCCTTTTCAGGGATCTTGGAATCGTGCCTAGTGCTCCTATGATTATGGGTACGATTTCCACTGGCATATCCCATATCCTTCTTATTTCTATTTTCAGATCTTGAAAAACTTATCCAATTTTTCTTACTCTTTCTCTTCAACTCTGGTGGTCCCCATGGTATTGCGACATCAATGAGAGATACTTTCTTCTTGACTTTGTCAATCAACGTCACGTCTGGTCTTTTTGCACGTATCACCCTATCCGTTCTGATACCATAGTCCCAGAGGATCTTTGCCTGATCGTTTTCTATCACTCCTTCAGGTTGGTGCTCGTACCACTTATTACTGCAAGGTAGCTGATGTTTCTTGCACAGGCTCCAGTGGAGGGCTTTTGCCACTGAATCATGCCTCTTTTTGTACTGGTTCTGTGCAAGTGCCGGGCATTCACTTGCTATGTGGTTTATGGTTTCACTTTTCGTATTGCACTTCCTACATATGGGAGAGATGTTATTTCCGTCTATCGTACTGTTGAACATATCTGGTTCTTAGGGCCTGATCTTGTGCCGCTTTTATCATTCCTTCAGTTTCCTTCTTTAGCTCTCCCCTCTGTAGCCATTGCCAATTGTCATCGCTGGCTAGTTCTTTAGTCTGTCTCATGTATTGTCCGTGCATTGGTTTGTTGTGCCAGTCCTCTGGTTCTGCTGTCTTTCTCTGTCTCTGTCTTTTCGCCTGTTCTCTGTATATTTCTGGGTCTTCTGCTTTTATTAGTCCTTCTTCCCATGCACTCTTTAGCCACTCGTCTTCACTGGTTTTTTCAAGATATTGCCCCACAAGTGTTCTGCTTTTCGATGTTGACCGCAGTCCTCTATACTTAGTTGTCCTCTCCCTCCTTCCTTTCGTGTTATGTATAGTCTGTCCGTATTTGCTCTTGGGTGTAGTGCTTTGTGTATTGTCATATGTTTCCTGGTTTTCTGATCTATGCTGCGGAGTTCTGCCTTCGTCCAATCCACTATTCTGCGCTGTATCTGATTACTGGCACTGCCCATGTGTTTATGGATTTTATCATATTTCCGGCGTTGAGTTTGACTTGAGTATCGCCTTGAGTCTCTGCATATATTCTTTCCTGATCGTGGTCCTTCATCTCTTGGTGTTATTATTATTATTATTATTATTATTATTATTATTATTATTATTATTATTATTATTATTATTATTATTATTTTATTATTATTATTATTATTAGTGAAAAGGCTTATAAGCCAAAAAATTA
The DNA here is from genome assembly GCF_015104395.2 of Macrobrachium nipponense. Taxonomy (NCBI): domain Eukaryota; kingdom Metazoa; phylum Arthropoda; class Malacostraca; order Decapoda; family Palaemonidae; genus Macrobrachium; species Macrobrachium nipponense. The sequence goes on from NC_087200.1 coordinate 214,009,883, forward strand.
AATAAAATGCACAAACTGTGGAAGGAAAAACTGTCAAGTGGAAAACAGAGAGAGAGAGAGAGAGAGAGGAGAGAGAGAGAGAGAGTGAGACAGAGAGACGAGAGAGAGAGAGATTAGAGAGAGACTAATACAGCCTGCTACATTTTATGAAAGCTTGCTTGCATAAACTGAAGTTCCATTTGTAAAAATAAAAAGAAGACGTTAGGAGCTAATTAAGAAATCTAATTTTCAATAGAATGATATTTTTATATGAGAATAATGAATATATCTAAACTCGGATTAACTCCCTAAATTCTAACGGCGTCTTCACCGTTATTTCAAAGAAGAGCTAATCTCCAGGTTCTTCTCTCAGACTTTATCTCTCTCCGAAGTCTTCGTTTACCTGTTTGTGATATGTATGCATCTTTTAATAAGCTGTACGCATGTGTCAAAACTGCCAAAAGTCAAAAATACTCAGGTATGACAGAAGGAAGCGAAAGCGAAAGTTGTGTCAACAAATATTTTGGGGAACCTGAGTGAGATAGAAGTGAGGTCAACTTTATCCTAAGATAAAGTGCATAGTTCTGCCTTTTATTTAGAATAGCATTTTCGTCAACCTTTGATTACTGTAGCGTCGAAGATTCTTTCATAGCAATGAATTCCAGTCGGAGGCTGTTCAGAAATTTAAAAAAAAACAATCTAAAAAAAGAAAACTTTCATGGAAAATAATATTTTGTAAAGGTTTATATAGTTTGACTCTGCAAGATAAATTTTGTATAGCATTGTTATGGAGAATAATAAATGGACTTTTGGCCAACATGATGCAATGAAGAGCATTTTACTGTGTCTCTATGAGCGAGATGAAACTAAATTGCAAATATAATACTTACTTGCCCAGTATTCAATTTTATTTTATTCTATTTATTTACATATATATATATATATATATATATATATATATATATATATATATATATATATATATATATATATATATATATATATATATATATATATATATATATATATATATATATATATATATATATATATATATATATATATATATATATATATATATATTTTTTTTTTTTTTTTTTTTTGGTTTGCATATATTACAAAGTGAATATTACTTCAGTGCTCTTAGGCAGACTCCACACAATAGAAAAGCATGTTATAAACACAAGTCGTCAACTTATTGCTACAGCAAGCGCGTAGACCCTTTGTAAGATCCCTTTGGTTAGTGTAAATAACTCTCTTTCTAAGCTCATTGAGAAACTAGATTTGATCAATTCAGAAGATTCATGTTTGGTCGAGTTGAAAAGCTAATTATCATTGGCGTATTTATCATTACTACTCACTGATTATTGATTACTTCAATGAATACGTAATTGTGTTATTCTAAACGTGGAATGATTAATCTTCCTTGCTAAATAATGGTATTTGTGTTTGCTAGAGATATTTACCTCAGGAGGCAGTTAAATTATTCAACTCTGGTAAGAGTTCTATATTAATTGAAATAGAGAGAGAGGAGAGAGCAGAGAGAGATCGACTGAGAGAGAGAGAGAGAGACGAGAGAGAGAGGAGAGAGGTATAAACATCGTTTATAGGGTTTTTTGATCCTTGGCAAATATTCACAACCACGGAGAGGAAATTCTGCAGCTAGTAATGAAGATCAAACGATAAGAAACTGAATAATTCAAATCCCCTTAGAATCTGTCTTCCAGATTAACCTTATTTCTAGGAAATTGAAAGGAAAGTGAATTAATTCCTTGCGCTAACAGCTGGTAACAAACATCCCGAGAAGCTTTTGTTTACGCTGCTGTGAAATATTTTCCTATTTATTCGTCTTATTGATATTTCTAAGCTCTATTCTGGTTTACTCATTGGCAGTATGGTTTATTCTGGCCGCACTGGCCTCAAAAACCGTAGTAAACTTCTCTGCTCTTTTCACGGCTAATTTTGGAACAAGAGCCCGTGCTGGCTGGGATAAGGCCAGATTAATCTTAAACAATAAGTCCACCGCTGCTCTTCTCAATTACAGGCTGCCCTTTGAGGAAGAGCCCTGCTGGCTGACATATTGCAATTTAACCCTGAACAAAACACACTGGTTATTGAAACAAGAGCCCATGCTGGTAAGATGCCAGCTTAATCTAAAAGAACCTACAAGCCCTGAAGAAATAGGATTACTTCATGATAGTCAGTCATCCATTGATGGCAGAAACAGTTCTTGGTAGATAGGACTAAGGGACTGACATATGATTACCCGTCTATTCATTAACTTATATTTACTATACACCTTTTGTAACCTCATCAAATCGCTGCGTTTTTAAATAATTGCACCTTGATATTTTTTTTCATTTTTGGTATCTTAGCACAAACAAACTGGTATGTAATTTTTTTGTCTACGCAAATACTTTGCAATTAACTTTCTATCTATATAAATAATTTACAATTTGAGTTCGACCGTATATGAGAAAGTCCCAGTCATGGTAAATTATCAGAAAAAGGCCATAACCAAGTTTTCCAAATTAAGCTGTTCCTACCATCTCGGATAAAAGCGTTGATGAAGTTCCATTTGTCAGAAGAAAACGAAAGAAACTGCCTCATTACATTTGTCACTTTCTGATGTGTGACCTCAAGGCTGCAAGAATTGTCGCCTTATATGTCAGGGCAGAAACGGTAATAGGCTAGTCTTTGCTTTTATCATAACAGTTATTTCACATGAGAATTTTACTTGAAGGGTGTAAATTCCTCAAAATGACCTCATTTTATTATTATTATTATTATTATTATTATTATTATTATTATTATTATTATTATTATTATTATTATTATATTATTATTATTATTATTATTCTATTTTTTTTGCTTTATCACAGTCCTCTCAATTCGACTGGGTGGCATTTATATTGTGTGGGGTTCCGGGTTGCATCCTGCCTCCTTAGGAGTCCATCACTTTTCTTAATATGTGCGCCGTTTCTAGGATCACACTCTTCTGCATGAGTCCTGGAGCTACTTCAGCCTCTAGTTTTTCCAGATTCTTTTTCAGGGATCTTGGGATCGTGCCTAGTGTTCCTATGATTATGGGTACAATTTCCACTGGCAATATCCCATATCCCTTCTTATTTCTATTTTCAGGTCTTGATACTTATTCCATTTTTCCATTTTTTCCTCCTCTTTCCTCCTTCAACTCTGGTGTCCCATGGTATTGCGACATCAATAAGTGATACTTTCTTCTTGATTTTGTCAATCAACGTCACGTCTTGTCTGTTTGCACGTATCACCCTATCTGTTCTGATACAATAGTCCCAGAGGATCTTTGCCTGAGCGTTTTCTATCACTCCTTCAGGTTGGTGCTCGTACCAATTATTACGGCAAGGTAGCTGGTGTTTCTTGCACAGGCTCCAGTGGAGGGCTTTTGCCACTGAATCATGCCTCTTTTTTGTACTGGTTCTGTGCAAGTGCTAGACATTCGCTTGTTATGTGGTTTATGGTCTCATTTTTTGTATTGCACTTCCTACATATGTGAGAGATGTTATTTCCATCTATCGTTCTTTGGATATATCTGGTTCTTAGGGCCTGATCTTGTGACACTGTTATCATTCCTTCAGTTTCCTTCTTGAGCTCTCCCCTCTGTAACCATTGCCATGTGTCATCGCTGGCCAGTTCTTTAGACTTTTTCATGTATTGTCCATGCATTGATTTGTTGTGCCAGTCCTCTGTTCTGTTTGTCTCTCTCCTGTCTCTGTATATTTCTGGGTATTTGTCTAGTTTTATCAGTACTTCTTTCCAATGCACTCTTGAGCCAATCGTCTTCAATGGTTTTCAGATATTGCCAGTGCTCTGTTCTCGATGTTGACGCAGTCCTCTATGCTTAGTAGTCCTCTCCCTCCTTCCATTCGTGTTATGTATAGTCTGTCCGTATTTGCTCTTGGGTGTGTTGCTTTGTGTATTGTCATATGTTTCCTGGTTTTCTGGTCTATGTTGCGGAGATCTGCCTTCGTCCATTCCACTATTCCTGCACTGTATCTGATTACTGGCACTGTTTATGGCTTTTATCATATTTCCGGCGTTGAGTTTTGACTTGAGTATGGCCTTGAGTCTCTGCATATATTTTTTCCTGATCGTGTCCTTCATCTCTTGGAATTTTATTTCCTCTCATTTCATTATTCCCAGGTATTTGTATCCCGTCTCATCTATGTGTTTGATGTTGCTCCCATCTGGTAGCTTTATCCCTTCAGTCCTTGTTACTTTGCCCTTTTGTATGTTGACTAAGGCACATTTTTTCTATTCCAAACTCTATCTGATGTCCCCAGATTACAATCTGGATTAGGGTATCTATTTCCTTGATGCTCTTACCATACAGCTTGATGTCGTCCATGAACATCAGATAGTTAATTCTGTTGCCTCTTTTCTTGAGTAGGTACCCAGTATCCATCTTCTGCAATACTTTTGTCAGGGGAATCATGGCTACTACATAAGAGTAGTGGGGACAGTGAGTCGCCCAGGAAGATCCCTCTCCTGATATTAACCTCTGCTAGTCTTATTCCAGAGCTTGTAAGTATTGTATTCCAGTTGCACATTGTATTTTTGAGGAAGCTGATGGTGTTTTCCTCAGCACCATATATTTTCAGGCATTGTATTAGCCATGTGTGTGGTATCATGTCGAAGGCTTTCTTATAGTCTATCCATGACATTGCTTAGGATAGGTTTTCCTTTGCTCGTTATTGTTCTTCATTATACCATTTTGTCTATCAGGAGCTTGTCTTTGGGCCCATACACTTCCTTCTGCAGCCTTTCTGTTGGTGAGGGTGGTGTTATTTCCTCAGGTAGTTGTATAGCCTTTCGCTGATGATACCCGTTTGTAACCTCCACATTTTTGGTAAGGCATGTGATAGCCGGGCCTGTAGTTAAATGGCTAAAATTTCCCTACTCTTGTCTTTTTGTACTTAGGATATTCTCCTTTGGTCATCCATTTGGGTGCATAGTGATTTGTGATACAATGCTGGAGTTCTTCTGCTATTCTTTGGTGTAGGGCCTTGAAGTTTTTGAGCCAGTATCCATGGACTTCATCGGGACCTGGGGCTTTCCAGTTGGACATTTTCTTTAGTTGGTGTCTGACTGTGTATGTCGTGATGTCAGTGAATATTTGTTTTATTCTCCCTGTTTCTTCTGCCTTGACCTCCTGACCCATGTTGCATGTTTGTTGTGTGATACCGGATTGCTCCATATGTTTTCCCTTCCCAGAGTCGCTTACTTGGTTCGGATTCAGGAATTTCTTGGTGTGTCTTCCCTCTAGTTGGCTGTTATAGTCTTTTCTGGTTGGTTCTGAATAGTTTATTCTGTTGGTGTCCCTTATTCCTGTTCAAGTATCATTGGACCTTATGTGCTTTGTCTTTAAGCATCTGTTTTTTACATCCTCTATTGTGTTGTTTAGTCCCCTCTCCTGTACTTTGTATTTCTCGTTCAGTTCCCCCCTGGTTTTCTTGCTTCTTTAGCCTTTTTTCTGTTTACTCAAGTCAGATCCTCATCACCATGATTTGCTTTTCCAGGCGCCTTTTCAAGGCGGTTGCTGTTTTGGTTTCTGTTGGGTTGGTTGTGCTGGTGGTGTTGGTGTTCGTGTCCCCATCAGTTCTGCTACTAATGTTGCTCCTGCATATGTCAAGTTATTTGTTTCTGTGATATTGGTGGTGTGTATTAGTCGCATTATTTCATTGACCTCACTTGTTTTCTCCCTTAACTTCTTGGTGTTGAAGGCTTTCATGGAGAGGATCTTTGTTCTATCTGTTTCTGTCTTCATCCATTGTCTTATCTTTTCTACCATTCCGTCCAGTCTGTTACTTCGTCGGAGTTTCCTCTTGTGTCGTTGTTTGATACCTCATCATCCCTGTTGTCTTCTGTGGCATCGTCTCTCAGTTCGTCTTCTGTAATTCGATGCCGTGTGTCATTTCCCTTTCGAGTTCTTCTCTTTCTGTTGGGGAGAGCCAGTTCTTTTCTTTATGTTTCTTACTTGGTCTGCCAGACCTCTGCTCTGTTTGGGGGGTGTTATTCCTCTCATTCCAGATGTTCAACAACCTTCTTCTATATCCTCTCTCCGTTGGGTTGCTTCTGAAGTAGCATCTCCATATTTCCTTATTTTCTTCTCTCGTCCATTTCTTCTCTGGTTTGCTTCTGTAGCTCCAGTCTCTGGTTGTTGGTTAATGTCATTGTGGTGGTCAGTTGCTGGATGACGACCTCCAAGTACCTGACCGTCTTCCCCTTCAATTGGGCTGAATACCTGGCTGCCAGACGAAGCTCTCTGTTGCCAGAGGTTCCATTTACGTCATTGTCGTTTACTTCTTCATTTCTTTCCATCATTGCTGAGTTTTGCTATTTAACCCATAGCTGGACCCTACCCCATCAAGAATAGGTACTCATTTATAGCTGAGTAGACTGAGGAAATTATGGTAAAGATTCTTTCCCAAGGAATCAACGCCGAGGAGAGCGGTCACCCATCCAACGATTGACCAGCCTCAATGTTGCTTAACCAGTCAATTGACGACCTAACCACTCTGCCACGGCGCCACATTATAATAATAATAATAATAATAATAATAATAATAATAATATAAAATAATAATATTATTATTATTATTATTATTATTATTATTATTATTATTATTATTATTATTATTATTATTCAGATGATGAACCTTATTCATACAAGCTCCCAACAAGATAGTGTGCATCTTATCATAACAATTATTTTGCTGAAAGGTTATAAACACGGCATTATCCCCTCGCTTAACTTTTTCTAGATTTGTTTCCTTCGTATAAATAAAAAAACAATTACAAAGTCCAGCATTATCGAGTCAGTATTGAAAGGTAATCTGATGTTACTCAGAAAATTGACACAATAATCTGACCAAATAATTGCAAAATTATTTAAGAAATAGGTTCTTTGACACGTAACTGTGAGGAATACTTAGGGCTCAAGAATGTTATTTAATGATAAACAGAATTAGAAAGGATATGAATTTGATTATGATGATATAAATTAATCTAATAACGGATATCCAAAACTCAAGGGGTTAGGTCTCTGACCCCTATACCATTTCGTTGTTATGGTTTTTGTTTCTTTATCAACAGTTTTGTCCTCTTTCAGAGCTAAACTGTGCTGTTTTAAGTACTATTCCTGTCACACACACACATATACACACACACACACACACACAAGCACGCACACGCACGCACACACAAACACACAAACACACGCGCTCACACACTTGTGTACACGTATAATTTAATTATTTAATGTTATCTCTCTGTTACATAGGATTATCATGCACAAAAATAGCTTTTATCCAGCAAACTCAACAGACGTGTTCTACATCGTTATTACTTTCGTTAAATTAAAAAGCACTGATATTTCACATTTTTTTCAGATTTCAAAATAGGAACTCAATAAAAAAATTAATTAATAAAATTGGTTTTGTTTATATATTAAATATTTTCCATTTGACAGAATAACAATAGGATTTAGCTTGTCAAAATATGTATAAATATCACAAACGTTAATTACGGAAAACGAACGAGTTACAATACAGAGGATCGTCGGGGGACTACAGCCTGTCAAAAGGAAGATTTTGGGGGATTAAGGGAGATTAATGCTGAGGTCGAGCGAAGGAGATTAAGGCCAGCTTAATCCCCATCAACAAAGAGATTAATGGCTGAGACTATCTCTCTCTCTCTCTCTCTCTCTCTCTCTCTCTCTCTCTCTCTCTCTCTCCGCCCCCAAGCAATCTTCGACATCTTTTAGAATAAGAGGATGACATCGATTAGACTCCGCCTCCCTCACCTTCATCTCCTCAGACTTTCTTCTTAACGACATTATCCCTGTGGAGAGAAAACCGCCTTTATTCTTTCAACGTAAAAGCTAAGCTCTCTCTTCTTCTTCTTCTTATTCTTCTTCTTCTCCTGGAACGCCTGGAAAAATATTCCGTTAGCTTGCGCCTCATTAATGAAATTACCCCGTAATCTGTTCCTGTGTCGTTGGAAAGATAAGAGGTTTTAGGTTTTATCCGGGTACAAAGTGATATTAAGATTGATAAATAGATACACTGATAGTTAAATAAACAGCGAGGGATTTGACAAATACAAATCTAAATATGAAACTCTCACTGCATGTATTAATAAATTTACTATCTTGCCAGCAGCGAACGAAATCCTCACTTCATTAAAGGCATAATTAAATGTATTGATTTGGTGAAAAGGAAGCCATAGAATGGAGGGGAAACTTTCCTCCCTAAATGTGACGATATTTCATATTCACAAACGAATAGTTAATATCCATTATTAATTATTCGTTTCCTTGGGTGACCGTAGGGCGTGAAAGGAGGTACATAGAGATAACAAGAGGAAGGTTTAATTTGTTTCCTGTCTCTCTTGTACCCTTGTTTTAATAATTGCTACACACCACACACACACAAACACACACATATATAATATATATATATATATTGATATAATATATAAGATAATATATATATATATATATATTCTAAAGACTCTGAACTATTTTCCCTTTGTTAAAAATGATAATTTTATTGCTATGATAACCATTGCAACTTCTTTTGTCCTCCCGGCCTTTTTTTGTTTTGAAACAACGATTTTATTTCAACATTGCTAGTGAGTTGCTAAGCTAGTTCGGACGCTGAACTAATGAATACTACTCGTCATCGCAACTTAGACTGCTCTGAAATTCAGCAACTTCCCCTGAAAACGCTATTTGGAGAATGAAACTGAAACATTCAGACCTTGCGAGACAAAACTCTCTGTTGTTTAACTTTTTGTGGTTCGACAAATTTCTTTGTATGCTTTATTATAGAAGAGTCGCGTTTCACAACTTAATACACGCTTGTAATTTCATGTAAAAACATAAATTTTATTTTAATAGGCTCGCCTGAGTCTCAATTCCTATTCTAAAGGTTCATTTTGCTTTCCTTTGTTTTTTTATCATATTTGGTGTTATTGTTGATTGCTCTTTTATCATGAATTTCCTGTCTTCTGCATTTTTTCTGTAATGAGCTGCTTTCCTTACAGATACTATTTGTCTTCTAATTTAATTTCTGCTTCTTCAGCTTTGGTTACAGCTTAGCTAACAATCATCATTATCCTCATGATCAGTATCAAAAGGCCTTGAAGGTTTTGTGGTTAAATACATTGAAGGATAGTCAGATCTTTGTGAGCACATAGTTCTTAGCTGCAAAGGTCAATGTCCCCAGCTAAGAGCCATTAGTCGTTATGCTATGTCACACACCAGGCACCAAGAGTTGAAACCAGGGAAAAGACAAAGCACTCAGGGTGCCATAAACTATATCTAAAGAGATGTCAACTTATAACTCAGCATGTACCCTGCTATTTGGGTTTCTAATCCAGATACTACCAGGTGAACAAGCTTGACATTACTAATTAAGGGGAGGGGAGGAAACTCAACTGCCTGAAGGTAACTATGTAACATAAACCCAATTACGTCAACATACAAGAACATATCAATTAATGATATTAAGGTGCAGTGTGTTGTCTGCTGCATTAATCAGTTGAACTGGCCAATCATTAATTCAACTTACTACCATATTACTATTATTATTCAGAAGATGAACCCTATTCATATGGAACACCAGAAGGGCCATTGACTTGAAATTCAAGCTTTCGTATACAAGAACACCTCACTCCTAAATTGGGCGTCCGCTTAATCTCTCTTATGTCACGAATATGTTGAAAACAAGTCAAAGGGCGTAAGAGGAGGAGGAATCGTTGTAAAAATAGTTACGAGGCACTGACTAGGATTACCAATAAGTCGCTGGATCAGATTGGCTCTACTACTTGTTCAGTGTAACTTCAGTGTTAGATGACAAATTCTTTATCGTACAAAAGAGAGTGGGGTTCTTTCCAGATTAATCAATTTAATACCTACTGAAAACTGAACGCCCATTGGAGGCTCAAAAGTTATATCGACTGGACAATTCTGACATTTTCTAACTCTTCTAATAAATCAGAAGTGCCAAATGTCATTCCAATGAGAAAGGTTTTAATCTGTCACAATTACAAAAACAAATTTAACTCAGCATTCAAAACGGTAATATGTAATTTCTTCTTTAAGATCAGCTGGTTAGAATATCAACAAAAACGTACCTTGCAGTTTAAGAAGACAATTGTCCCATGACGTTGACTGGGCCATTCGCAGATACATAACTCTAAATCTCAGGTGAGAGGAATTGCCTCTTCGTGCAAATGTGTGCTTTTATGGTATTTCAGGTCAGGTGGGAATCTGGATAATTCCTGCCTTTGTAATGGCGAGATCATGACTTTTACATGCTACCAGATTTATGAGGAAGATTTTTAATTAAGAGCTTTGCATTCTCTCTCTCTCTCTCTCTCTCTCTCTCTCTCTCTCTCCTCTCTCTCTCTCTCTATTATACACACACACACACACACTTTTACATAATTTATAGAAAATCTAAGGATAAATGGAAACACATAAGCCGCTGAAAAATTATTGGTGAATATCGCTTTTTTTAATCTTGACCCTTCTATGAAATCAGTGGCCTGACGTTTCATTTGCGAATTGCAAAAAGCTAATCAATACCTGTCAGGTGCCAATATCCATTATTCAGTTCTACTCACTAAAATTCGGAGAGTGAAGTGATTGCTTTAATTTCCATTCTTAAATTGTTTGAGTAAAATGAATGATATAAGTAATCTTAAACTATGATTAAATGAGAACATTTAATCATAATTATGTATGTGTACAGATGTGTGTGTATATGTGTGCACCTGTGTGTCCATATATACAACATAGTTGTATATATCTTGACGATCTTTTGGGACTAAATAACACTCATTTAAACAAATTAAACAAACAGGACACTCCCTTACCTCTCTTTGCTGATTATCCTTCTGCATGAGCTAAAAATGCAAACTGGGCTAATGAATCGTCGTAGATAAAAAATAAAAAAATATATACTTTTTATTTCCCAAATTAGCTAAACATTAAATGGAACAAAATGAATATAAATGGAGTAAAAAGAATAAAGTCTGACCCTAAAAAAAAACCGTAAACTGTCATTCTCCTCTCCTGAACTATAGTTTAAGTAAACATTTCCCTAATTCTCACTGTCTGATTAATTACGCCATTTAAATGGTCAAAGTCTTTTGAGAACCCATTCACTTATGTGATGCCATGAACCCATCTGAAAAAAAGAGACATATTTATTATATCACTCCAACATGTGAAAGATAATTAAAATGAATGTGTACACACTACACTTCTCTTTTTCGTATCAAAGGGTAACTTTTCCAAAGTCTCGTGTACTCTACCTTGTGATGGGTGTCCTTGATCCCTCTCCAAATGTGTGTTCTATACCACGACACAGGTAATCAAAGAGTGTCCCCTCTTCTTTGGCATCTCTTATCGTTAGGCCCCATACACCACACACTATTAACACAAACACACGAACACGCCTTTCGGAATGCCATAGCAACCGAGCGCGCCACATGACACAATCATGTGATCTCTGAAAGGTCGTCAACCTCATATCGCATGGTCACCAATTCTGAGTGTTTTTTTCATTTCAGCACTTTTCGAGGAGCCAAGCGCTTGTCACTAAGCCCTCCTGTCTCTAGGCGGAAAAAGCTGAGATTAACAATTCACCACCACACTTTCTTTTAAGATATTTATCCTAAATTAAACGAAAATAGATAAAAAATATTAGACGGTTTACTTTTCTTGGATTATGAATTTTTTGAATGGGCTCAACTCTCAAAAAAGTAAACATTACTTATCTCTACAGGATTTGGCAATGAGAGAGAGAGAGAGAGAGAGAGAGAGAGAGAGAGAGATCTTTATATCTTTCCCTTCACAGTTATGTTAATTTTATGCATTTTAAGGGACTAGAGCAAAGACTGATTGTTTATGAAGCAATTTTAGTAATATATGGACCTCTGTTGACCTTCGTTAACCCTTGTGTCCTTCACACAAGTCCCAGGGTTCATTTGAGTCACCTTTTTCTTTGCTTCGTCTGATATAGGAGGAAGCAAGAACGGTAGTGCCACCTTGCAAACAGGATAGGAGGAAAAAGAAGGAAATATGGCATTATTCTTCATATGAATGGGAGAGGGATACCTGCCTATTGGGACTTTGGGCAAGTGGGAGAGGGCATACTAGCCTATTAGGACCTTGCATGAATTGCTACAAGTGAATAAAGGCTTGTCTTCAGAATATTAAATAATAATAATAAGAACAACAATAGCTATAACTGGTAAGGGGAGACACGTAGGTATGCGAGACACGAAATAAAGAGGAAGAAATGGAAAGTTGATGATAATACTGACCAACCAAGAGAATAAAGAAACTCGAGGTAAAGTAGGTTTCCTGACTAAAAAGTAAAATATATATATATATATATATATATATATTATATATATATATATATATATAATATATTGGAGAATAAGATAAAGATCCTATAACCTTTATCCTAACCATAACATAGTGACAAGACATACTGCAAATAGACCTTTATAGACCCCATTACTTGTCGACAACACCGTGAGAGTCACTTTTATCTAAACCGACGTGAAATGAGGCTGCCGTGAAGAAGAAGAAGAAGAAGAAGAAGAAGAAGAAGAAGAAGAAGAAGAAGACAAACCACTTTCGCGGGCAACTTTATCCCGATGGCTGACAGCGGTGATTTCTCAGGCTGAGGTGGTAACACAATCAAATATAATAATGATAATCTGGTCTTTGATTGTTTATCACAATCTATCACATTCCTTGGTTATAAGAAGCATCACGAATGAGAATTTGAACACCTCTGGTGACAGGAGTCTTCTTTGTTTTGATTTTTATTGTAAGATTTGTCTCCTTTCTTTATAAGAAGAAACCTTGTGAAGTCAGATTCACTGGTCTTTGTTTACGTAAACTTTATAAGTATTCAAAATGTTGCTCATTCCCATATTCAATAGGTTGGTTATCCGACTATTATCATAATCGTGTGCTGTAGGTCTTAACATGTAGTTGTGTTAAGGTGTTATAATTGTAATGTATTATTTGTGAATGGTTAATCATTCTAAATCCCTCTTTTCACTGCCTTAGCTCTGAATGTTCTGAAAGTGTCCCAGTGCTTGGCTGAGAGCCTAAATTTCATGATATTCTAAATAAAAACTGACTCAACTCCTGCAATATGAAAGGTCCCTTTTTTCAAGCAAAAATACTACAGACATTAATTGCTATTTTCCTTTAATCAATGATGATAGTTTAAGGCAGTCATATTTAGTAATAACCACTAATATTTACCCATTAACCCCACAAGAAACAGTCACTAATCTTTTACTTTTGACCAAAGAGCGCTGTAATAACTTATTACTTTTCATAATTATTATAACATATTTTTTCCTTATCTTTGAACAATATTCACATTCAAATCCCAGTTACATGATAGCTAACACTCGCAAAGGTTCAGAAGGACAAAATTTGTTTACCAATCTTTCGAATTTCGTTCAAACAAAACGAAAACGCGGACATTATCCTAAGAGCAATTTATTTCATTATGGCTCAGGATAGCACAAAAGGTCTTTCTAGTAACAAAGTAAAAGCAAATCAATCTACAAAACATTTCCCTGGAATTAAAAAACGAAACTATAGTTTCTTAAGATACATAGACATCTTGCATTTCAGTTTCGTTTCGAGTTTTTTCCTAATCAGTAAGAAATGAAATGTCTGTTATGAGATGCATATTTCCTTATTTCTGTCCTTCATATCTCATTGATTTGGGGGATCCGCATTAGGTAATGAGAGCGGAATGCTCAGGTGGGGGAATAGAAAAAAAGATGGTCCCAGATGCTTCTTGTCTTTCTCTTTGTCTTTCTTTAAAATGTGTAAAGCATGCGAATGAATAGAGAGAGAGAGAGAGAGAGAGAGAGAGAGATAATTAAAAAGTGGAGAGACAGACAGACAGACAGACAGTTTGACAGATAAACTGACTGGGAAACAGACAAGGGAAAAGTGAAAATTGGGAGAGAGAGAGAGAGAGAGAGAGAGAGAGAGAGAGAGAGAGAGAGAGAGAGAGAGAAGTGAATGTATTCACTTTGATTTTAATATAATCATGATGATTGATGTTTTAATTATAACTATACATTTCAGCGAGATGCAAGTAAAAGACGGAATTTCAAGAACCAAGTCGCCGCGATCGGCTGTTGTTAATTAGAGTTGCAAAGATCCTTATCTCTGCACCTGAACCTGCCTCCTCCAAGGTCATTAGAGTATCTGTTTCGCATCCCTTTTTGTAGCCTCTCTCAATCTCTCTCTATCTCTCTCTCTCTCTCTGTACAATATTTATCGTGCTAAATTGCATCTCTTTGAGAAAAGGAAGTTCCATTTCTTTCTTCCTCTTTAACTTTCTTTTAAAAAGAAAGAAAGAAATGACTTTTTTTACATGAATAATTCTCATTAACAGAGGGAAATAATCGTAGGAAAAAGACAATGTGCGATCTTGGTATTCGACTTGACAACTTCTCCTTCAAGGAATAGGCGTCGATGACCTAAGTTGTTGGGACGCCATGGTACTTTTTTGCATCAATCAATCAATCACCCTTCAAGGAAAGCTGTTTATATTTGATATCTGTATTTTCTCCGTTGGTGGATAATTGTACTATTTTACGTAATAAATTCAATGCTCCGCTGTAAAGAAAGTTATGGAAATTTATTATTATTATTATGGGTGAGAAATCCTAACCTCCCCTAGAATGCCGTTTCCTGACCTAAACCAGGCATTAACTTACTAACCTAACATAGGGCGCCGAGCCTTAACATAGCTGGATCCTTTGCCCCTTATGGACCTCCCCCCAAATAACACTGAATATCCCTGTATCCCTACTCTCCATACTGCCCTATTTTATTATTATTATTATTATTATTATTATTATTATTATTATTATTATTATTATTATTATTATTATTATTATTATTTGGAAAGTAAATCCATAGACTGACAAGGAGGACCATGCAGGTCATTGAAATCTTTCTGCTTTTTATATATTTGAAATAATCCCAAACACGCATACTACTGTGGATTTACCTTCCCATTTTATTGATTCCTGTGATTATGAGTTTTCTTTGTATTATTATTATTATTATTTTTAAAAAATATCCGCAATTATGTATTAAAAATAATATATATAAAAATATAACAAAGACTTTCGAGCACCGAACGGTGTTCCTCCTCAGTGTAACGTTAAAATGTAATGAAGAGGATAGTTTCCTCCCGAAGAGCATCTAAAAAGGTGGGCGGGGCGAGAAAATAACAGCCCATCATCGAAGTGCTGGTTCGTGTGTTAGGTATTCCCGAACTCAACAGGCAGTTGCGCCAACCTCCTCGAGCCAGCAAATCGACGATGGGCTTTTCTTTTCTCGCCCTGCCCACCTTTTTAGATGCTCTTCGGGAGGAAACTATCCTCTTCATTACATTTTAACGTTACACTGAGGAGGAACACCGTTCAGGTGTTCGAAAGTCTTTGTTACATATTTTTACTTAGAAATATATTTTTAATATATAATTGTGGTATTTTTTTAAAAATTTGTTTTCACGAAACTGTGAATTTCTTAACATTATTATTATTATTATTATTATTATTATTATTATTATTATTATTATTATTATTATTATTATTATTATTATTATATTATTATTATAGAAAGTACACTTTTAGTACTACATTTAAAATTAATTCCAGGACCATATGATATAAGACACAACGAACTCTCGGTGATAATCGTATTAAAGAAAAAAAAAAAAAGGCTTCATTTCCATTTCCCCGTTACCGTGTTAAAGTCATTTCATATAATGGGAAACCATTATTCTGAATTACTCCAAGTCGTAATAGATAACATTTGCATACGTAATGATGAGGATGTTTTGTGTGTTAACACCCACACACATATACATATTATATAATTACTATTAATATTAAAATCAATCTTCCTGTATTTACACCTGTGCCAAGAGGCAGACCCAAACAGAATTATTCAGATCACATCCAGACGAGCGACCCGTTTCGGAATCGTCGACAATTCGAAGAGTCACATCCTGGGTGTTTATTTACTTCGATTTCCACTCAACGATTCGACCTGAATCACGGAGACTCACGCAAACAAGAGGGTAGGATTCCGGATTCAATATCCGGATTTCTCCTACTCTTCCGGACACTCGCTGACGGTTAGTGAATTCGCGTTTATATCCGTCGAGGTTATATATATATATATATATATATATATATATATATCTATATATATATATATATATATATATATATATATATATATATATATATATATATATATATATATATTGTGTGGGTGGGGCTTTGTGTATAAGCAATCATATACTAGCTCATACCATAATGTATGAGTGTTTTGTATGCAAGCACGAAAAAAAATATTTCTGTATATGCAACATTCCGAATATCTTGAGTAAAAAGCATTTAATTTCAGAACTTTAATGGAAATTGCCACTCATAGCTTCATAATAGCATTAATAATTCTTATATTCTTAATTCCAAAAATAAACTTGAGAAGAAGAAGAGGAAGGTCCCGAGATACAAATGATGCAATCAAGATCGCCCAATCTTTTCGGGTTATGCATCATTGAAACAGAACCCATTATCCTCATTGTGTTTGTGAATCGCTCTGTTGAGGGGAGGGGGGGGGGTGGGAGTGTTAGAGGATTGGTAGGGGGAGGGGGTAGAGTTGGAGGATTAGTGGAGGGAGAAAGGTGTGTTGATTGATGGACTTCAAGATAGCTGTTATTACGCAGGTACTACTCAGTTTATACGAAATATCTGTGTCTCTGTCTCTCTGTCTTTCTCTCTCTCTAGCCAAAATAAACAAACTTTCAGAGGTTCATTTATGTACAGTGTATACCATCATAACAAATGTACCAAAACTAATATATATATATATATCTATATATATATATATATATATATATATATATTATATATATATATATATATATATATATATATACATATAGAGAGCAGAGAGAGAGAGAGAGAGAGAGAGAGAGAGAGAGGCTTGTAACCACATCCACATAGCTCACCGCCACTCCTGCACTCGTGGGCGGTAATATAATGAATAAGAGCACACGTCTATTTTGAGAATATGCCTCAGTAATACGATACCATCATGATATGATATGAGCCTTCACCTCATCTCTCATATTGTAGTGTTCCTTTGAAATGGAGGATCTACTATAGAACCTCTACTTCATAGAGCCCACTAGAGGCACGTGGGAGGAGAAGAGGGTAAGAAAGAGAAGTATTGATAGAATAGGAATTTTAAATTTATAGGTAATATATGTATTAACATATGTGTGTGTGTGTTTGTGTGTGTATATGTATACATACAATACATACATATAATATATATATATATATATAGTATATATATATATATATATATATATATATATATATTTATATATATATATATATATATATATATATATATATATATAATATATAGTTATATACATATATATATATATATGTATATATATATATATATATATATATATATATTATATATATATATATATATGATGCTTTATCTTTGCTCTGACATTTATTGAAGTCAAAATAATGTTCAGTATTGAATTTTCTATGAAAATATAATAATTATAAAATATTTTGTAAAAACCCCCATCCTCCACTCTCTCTCTCTCTCTCTCTCTCTCTCTCTCTCTCTCTCTCTGTCTTTGTAACACACTTACCCACGCACACTCGAACATTATAAATAACGCACTTTGAAGTCTTTGGCGGCGTAAATAGTTGACAAAAGGTCCAAATGACTGAGAGAGAGAGAGAGAGAGAGAGAGAGAGAGAGAGAGAGAGAGAGAGAGAGGAGGTCCCACAAAAGATTCCAAATAACTTTGCGTCATGGTGATAACATGGTCAGATTTCTGAAAAGTTCTTTTAGTCGTGGACTTTGGCTAATGTTTTTTTCTCTCTCTCGTGTATGTATCACATTAACACACACAAACACTCAAAACCACATACTAACAAACTCACTTTTAAGTCCTTTCATAACTCTCTCTCTCTCTCTCTCTCTCTCTCTCTCTCTCTCTCTCTCTCTGTGCCCTTGGAATTTTTCGCATTTGTTCGAGACATCAAAGAATTCTTTTATATTTGCTTTTGCTCGCAAGAACTGAGGCTGTTAAGGATTATTTTTCATTCTTTCAAGTATAATGATTCTCTTTTATATTCTTAGATTTTTTACATGTTATTTTCAGTAAGAATAGTTATATAAAAAAGAATATATATGATCCATCTTGCATATAATTAGCGATCAAGTATCATGTTGCTTCAACAAGGAAAAAACAATCGGGTCTGTTATTGAGATACAATGTCAGATCCCCCTCACACCTGAATAAACACATATCCCAGTATCCCATTGACTTGCTTTGATAAAATCAATTGTGATTTAACTCACGCTAGGGAGATTAATCAGTAAGTATGGGAAAGCATAAAAAGATGCTAATCATGAAAAACTTGTGGAATATGATACAAGCTTAATTTGTCAAATTCTAAAGGTTCAATAGAAAAATTGTAGTGTTGACTTCATTGTACATCGAATTCATTGAGTTATAATCCATTCGTTCTCAATAATTTATTTCACGAGTCGAAATAACAGCATTTGTGAAATGCTACTGCGATAATTAAACTCGCGAACTGAATAGTTAGCTAAGTTTTATTGCAGTAATTCATTATTTTGTATTTCTGTGAGTGATATTTCTGTTCCTAGAATCTGCCTGATGTGCAAGTGATAATTTTGAAGTGTATATATATATATATTATATATATATATATATATATATATAATTATATGTTATATATATCTATATATATATATATATATATATGTATATATACATATATATATATATATATATATATATATATATATATATATATTATATATATATATATATATATGTGTGTGTGTGTGTGTGTGTGTGTGTGTGTGTGTGTGTGTGTGTACGTTACTGTTCACATGACTGGAATATAATCTGTTGCAATCCAGAGTTCTCCAGTCTGAATCCTCCCATAATTATGATAATTTCATTTACCAATTACCTAACGCTTCCATTTGGGGATCTGTCAATAAAAAACTATTCAAATCTTCAAGTACCGTGTGAAAATTTAGATACCAGATACATCAGTTATTGCTTTCTGACCAGGGCTACACAGGTCGATAAACAGACCAAATAGCATTGTGGAGGAACATCGTTAAATAATAAAAAAAAAAAAACTTTTGTAAATATAAACATATTTTAGACTTAACTAGTCTACAATTACTGAAGAGTTCATCATATTGAGCCAAGGCTAGGTTTAGATGAAAAAATAATACAATGAAAAAAATTGCATGACATTTTTAGTTCTCTCAGTGTCTTTTATTGTCTTTATTACCAAAGACAAAGACGTTTTCTTGCATAGACAACATCATTAGGCTACTCATGGAATATGAAGGAGGAGGAGGAGGAGGAGAGAGAGAGAAAGGGAAGAGAGAGTGAGAGCAGAGAGAGAGAAGAGGGGAGAAAATATCTAAAGTAGAGACTAGTCTGAGAGCAGCATCGTTAAAAGGCCCCGTCCTGCCCTTATCAGAGGGGATGAGAGAGAGAGAGAGAGAGAGAGAGAGAGAGAGAGAGAGAGAGAGAGAGAGAGTACAGAAAAGAGCAGATAGAATTACCTAAAGGAAGAAACGTCAACAACTCAGTATTTAGAAGAAAGATTTATATCAACCGCTTTAGCTGAAGCCTTTATACATGTCCACCAAAATATACTCTTAATATCCATCATTTTTATCTTATTTTACATATATACTCAAGCATACATACATACATATATATATATATATATATATATATATATATATATATATATATATATATATATATATATATATATATACATATATATATACATATATATATATATATATATATATATATATATATATATATATATATATATATATATATATATATATATATATATATATATATATATATATACATTGCTAACAAAATACTGTCTCTAACTGCAAAAGGAATTGAATCGAATACCTCAAGTATTATATATAAAAATGTATGGAAATATTGGTACGGTCACAAAAACTAAAAGATTAAAAGTAGAGAGAGAGAGAGAGAGAGAGGAGAGAGAGAGAGAGAGAGAGAGAGAGAGAGAGAGAGAGAGAATCTTTTTCAATATACTGGAAATGATGACAAGAGAGAATATGCATCAGATCAACAACAACAACAAAAACAAACCAAACAACCAAACATGCCTAGATGACAAAAACTGTTATGAAACTCTGGCAACGTTTTTTGCAATTGATTTTGGAAATTACCGATATTCAAAGAATTTTAACTTTTTCCTTTTGTATATGCAAACTAAATTTTCGTTAAAATAAAACTTTAATAAGTTATATTTAATTATTTATTTGAACGCTCTTACTTAAATTAATTTTGAATGCATTTTAATATACCTTTGCTGCATAAAATGATTGAGTTCGCAGACTACATGCCTACATAAATTTATATATATACATATACATAAAACATATATATACAGAGAGAGAGAGAGAGAGAGAGAGAGAGAGAGAGAGAGAGAGAGAGAGAGAACAATATTCAGTATATTGTGAGCATTGTAATGTATAAATTTATTATTAATATATGTACACAGACACACACACACACACACACACACACACATATATATATATATATATATATATATATATATATATATAATATATATATACATTATATATATATATATGTATGTATGTATATATATATATATATATATATATATATATATATATATATATATATATATATATTATAACGAGAGAGAGAGAGATAGAGAGAGAGAGAGAGAGAGTCGACTGTGAGGATCATGATTTTAGATTTACTCGGAAGTCCGAGAATTTGCAATAGTAGGATCTGCACTACAAATTATTACAGAATTCAAACAGACTGACGGGTAGACAGCTGCCAGACAGACTGACTGACACGGAGGCAGACTGTGTTACAGGCTGGAGAGAGGATATTAAAGCACCGCATATAATTCAGGCAGACTTACAGAAAGATAGCTGACAGATAGACTGAATGGTGGGCTAAGATACAGACTGAAGAGAAATTACCAAGGTATCTTGTGTTAATTCAGTCTTAAGTTCTGATTTCGCGAAGGCTTTTGATATAAGATTGCGCTTGTTAATAATTTTTTTTTTTTTTTGACATACAAGAAACCATGAAGATGAAAAGCATGCAGTCCTAAAAGAGTGTATACTTTAAATAAATCATTTATTGTCATTTAAGCCAATATCCTCCTCTTAATACTGTCATTTAACAGTTATTGTTGTAGAATGTTACCTGTATCTCGGTAAGGAAATTAACTTGGCTGTTACTTATAAGTGAGACTAAATAACGTCCAGGTGCTCTGCCATATCCTAAGTAACACCAGCCATGCTACGAAAGTTGAATAATCAACAAAGCTTTTAACTCCTGTCACCAGATGTCACCACCAATACTGAGTGACCTTCTGGTTATCCCAGGTCATGGCAGTCATAAATAATGATCCTGGGAATTTCAATGACCATTGTTGAGGTAATATTTATCTTGATTAATTTATTAATTACGATGTGTCATTTAATGTCAAGAGAGCTTCATAAAAAAAGGAAATTCAAGGGAACCCAGATTTTTTCATCAAAGCCGTACGAACTTTGAAATAAATAGACATTGAATCAAGTTTTAAAAACATTTCATTAAATGATCGAACTATAATTACACTGATAAATTAACTCTTAAATAAATAAAGTTTTGAATATAATGTTACAAAAGCCATACAAAATGATGGCAGTAAAGTTACAAAGAAATATCTCCCTGCTTTTTACGCAAAGGATAACTCATCTCTTGTTTTACCTGAAGTACTGAATCACACCCAAGTCATTCAGGTGAGTGTGGTTGATAACTCCCCCTTCCCCCCAACCCCCCAAAACACCTGTCAGGTAGATCAATCAAGGTGAATGATGTTCCCCATCATTCTACAAAGCCTCTTGGCATCTGTCAAAGTGGAAAAGCGGATTCCATTTGGATTTTTTTTAATACATCTTTTATTAAATGCAATTGGATTTCCCTAAGAAGAAATAGTAATTTTACTCTCTCTCTCTCTCTCTCTCTCTCTCTCTCTCTCTCTCTCTCTCTCTCTCTCTGAAAGTCAACTTACGTAGGGTAATCGACACTTCAAAATTCGGAATACTTCTTATCACTGATTGAAAATCAAAAGAAATAAGAGGCTAAAAGAATTAAATTCAAGCAATTATAAAATCATTCTTTAGAACAAAAAAGGTAAGAAACATTCCTTGATAAGTAACCGAATCAATATTCATTTCCGTAACATATGACAGAAAAACAAAAACCGACCCACATACGACAAAAGCAAATTTGTCTGCAAGTCAGAAGGTTTGTGTCTCCACTACCACCCCCACACTACCCCACCCCACCCCCCATCTTACCCCAACATCCCAAGCCCCACTCCATCCCAGCACACCACCCCCGAAAAAAATCCATCTAGTATTTTCAGACTATCAAGAAGAGGACACTTTTCGTGTAACATCTTTTTCTACTTTATCGCAGCTGATAAAAACCAAAGCGAAACAGACAAACTGACAGGATTGCAGTTGGAACTGGAGAGTCTCTGAGCTATTATCAAAATAGTCATTGCATAAAATGAAAACTTTATCCCAAAGTCACAGGATGAAAGGTTTTATTAAGGATTGAAATGGCATTTAAAATATCAAAATGCGCGAAGCTGGACTTCCTTTTATTTATTGGTATCTTGCTTACAAATCCTTTACATATTTCTAGGTGTGGGCTTTGGAAAGCTAAAAAGACAACTCTCAATGAAGGACGATAGATTTAAAATATTAACTTCATAAAAAAACAGGAAAGTTTCTGACTTTCAATTCTATATGAAAGGGTTTATGATTGATCATATTATACACTGCATGATGGACATCGCGAGTACTTCAAGCAGTCACCTTCGAGAGAGAGAGAGAGAGAGAGAGAGAGAGAGAGAGAGAGAGAGTGTATTTAGAAACAATAAAACAAAAACTAAACATTTCAAGGTTTTTCGTTTATGAACTAAAAACAAATTAAGCCTGAGAGATGGAGTTCAAGGAATCATTGCTTATATTTCTTAATATTTATTCAAATACATATCAATATCATCAACAGTTCAAACTAAGCTGAACTAAACATAAAATCAGTATTTTGCAAGAAAATCATCAAATCACTAAACTAATCTTTTGGTTAAATTATTCATTTTCA
>NC_087200.1:214041290-214043790 GCF_015104395.2 Macrobrachium nipponense
AAGAAACTCCGAAGATTTTAAAACTACATCCCCTCACAAGACGCAGATTGTATATGGTCAGTTTAGATGTAGAATCCCTCTTTACTAACATTCCTGTGAGGGAGACCATTGATCTTATTTTAACCAAATTGTTCCCTACACCTGACTTTATATATTGTAATTTTAATTATGAATCTTTTAAAACACTTTTAGAATTAGCCGTGCTAGACACGGCCTTTGTTTTTAGTAACCATCTTTTTAAACAGATCGATGGGATGGCGATGGGGTCTCCCCTCAACCACACCTTTGCCAACATTTTCATGTGTTCCCTGGAGGAGCAAATAATGGAGGAGTGCCCCTTGTCCTTCTGTCCCTTATTTTACGCCAGGTATATAGACGACACATTCGTTCTATTGAAAAATGAATATGATGCTGACAGATTCCTAAACCTAGCCAACAACTTCCATAATAATATAAATTTTACTCTTGAAAAAGAACAAGGCGGTAAGTTGGCTTTCCTTGATGCTTTAGTTACTAAGGACAATGATCATTTTAACACTACCAGTTTTAGGAAAAGTACATTCACCGGACTCGGCTCCAATTTTTATAGTTCTTGTTTTATTAATTTTAAAATTAATTATGTGCATACCTTGGTACATCGGGCTCTATCTCTAACTTCTACTTGGCTCTCTTTTCATTCTGAAATTCTCTTCCTTAAGCAGTACTTCCGTAACAACTGTTTCCCTGCCTATCTAGTACTTAAGGTTATTAAGAAAGTTCTTGATAAAAAAACTTGCACCCTTAATACCTAAATGTAACGTACCTAAACTTACTATATATGCAAGCTTGGTTTTTTGGTTTTTTCACCCACCAATCAAAACTTTGCCAAGCAGTGTGCTAAAATTATTGAAAAACATGTTGGTGCTCTAAATATCAAATTAATTCCAAAAAAATCCTAAAACTATTGGCTTTTTTGTTTCCCGTTTTTTTTCTTCAAGATCGGCTCTGTCCTTTGATGACGTCGGGCGTCGTATATGAGTGCAAGTGTCCCGGATGTAGTTCCGGGAATTACGTTGGTTCGACTCGGCGTCTCCTCAAGGTTCAGGGCCGATTCTCACATGGGCGTGAGTTATCGTACGGGCTGCAGATTGTCTAATCCCGAACTTTCCAATATAAGATCGCATGCTAGAAGTTGCAAGACATCGATCAAATATGACAACTTCAAAATAATTGGTCAAGTCAAGGAACCTGGAGAACTGCTTCTCTTGGAAAGTCTGCTAATAAAAAGAATTGTACCTACGTTAAATTGCCAATCATCGGCTGTTCCCCTGTATAGCATAACTGGCTTGTTTTGTTTATATTTGCCCACCGCCATTTTTTTGTTGTGTGTGGATTACTTTTAGTGTGTTTTTCTCTGTCATTTTGAGAGGTGCGCCTTGCTCTTCATTTTAAGTTCGTTTTTACCTTTATTTTTTTCTTTTATTGAGTTTAGTTTTTTAAGGATCATTTTCAAGCTTTCTTGTGGTTTTAATGTGTAAATGTATTTAAGTGTGATTCTGTATTTAAGTTTAACTTAGTTTCCATTTTAAGTCTTCTTATGCTTTGTATATGTTTCTTTTTAATTATGTGCTCGGATGCTCCTTTTTATATAGATGTCCTGATGATGTGACCATGGGTCAAGAAACGCTTTGGCAATAAATGTATCAAATGGATGTGTATATGTTCCAGCGCCCTTCTCTGCCTACTATAGTACCCTTTGATGTGTGGATTATTTATATATATATATATATATATATATATATATATATATATATATATATATATATATATATATATATATATAATATAATATATATATATATTATTATTATTATTATTATTATTATTATTATTATACTGTCAAAATGCATATATCCCCTCTTGTTACTGTCTAAAATATTATTGTATTAAGAATGTGCAACATTTTTTCAGATTCCTAGATAGCTTAGAGATAGGATGTTTTAAATGTGTGTTCAGATTTCTGCATTACATATATAAAAAGAATATATAACGTAGAATGTAGAAAGAGAGAAATTTTGTTTGTCCGTTCAAAGCCACATGCAGATTACAGATTTCTTTGTAAATTTGCGTCAGATTTTTTAGTATGTGTCTGTTGAGCAGACTGGTCTCGTACGTGTATGTCTTTGCCGAGAGCCACGTGCATATTACACATTTCTTTGTAAAGTTGCGTCAGATTTTCGAACGTGGCCCATTACACATTTTTGTGTGAAGTTACATCAGATTTTGAAGTTTCTAGATAGAATTGTGTCCCGAAACGTTTTGTGTCATTCCCTGTCCAGCTTCCGTAAGGGAGAAGTTTTTCATTCGGGCGTAGATACTTGAGGCGTTCTGATTTTACAGTAACGTAACGATTTCGTACTTATTGAATGGTCACTCGTAATTTGTGTTTTTTTTTGTGGAATCTGAACAAACATTTTTACAAGTGTGTATTGTGTAACGGCGCCTATTTCTGTGAATTGGT
>NC_087200.1:214048790-214068494 GCF_015104395.2 Macrobrachium nipponense
TTGTGAAACCTATACAATAATTGCTAAGTTAAAAAAAAATTGAAAAACTGTCGAAGAGAAAGGCTACGGAATACTTTTAAATGATCTCATAAATTGAACTGACCATTGAAATACTGGCTTATTGTAGTGAATGAAACCCACAGGATGTTTCATAGAACAAGGCAAATGGTTCACATATGTGAACTTGAAGAGGCGAATGAATCTATATTACCCTGTAAATTAAAAGAATTATCTATCTCCTGATTAGGATGCCTCTCTCCTTACTACAAAAACTTGCTTTGAGCTTATGGCACCTGTCTGCTTTAGCAGTCAAATGAAGTTCGTTGCCAACTAGATCCAATTCACGACAACGAAAATTGATTATAGACTCCAGTTATCAGCTTGTTTTATATTTATTCCTTCATTTTTTTTATAACCGTTAAAGGCTCGTTTTGGAAAGCTTTTACCCCCTAATAATTTCCTCAGAATTTGTTCAAAATTTTCTTGGAAGTCTGCGAAGATTTTCCTGAATGTCAATTTCATTATTATTCCAAATGAGTTTGAGCATATTCATCCTTGTTTTTGTATTTTTTTTCCTTCAAACTTGTTTTCCTCAGTGTTTTAAATGCTTCACATCACTCTTCCATTGTCCATTTCCTAAGCCCTTTGTTTCTGTTTTTGTTATTTTTCTTTTTTTCAGTGGGTCTATGCTAGCAAAAATCACACAAGCCCTAACAACACCAACCTTGGAGTTATTAATATCACTGTCTGCTTTACTTAGTATCTTCAATAACGGACAAGGTTTCAGCCATTACTGGTTATGCCATCTCTTTATCAAATTCTCTCATGTTAATACATTTTATGGTAAAATTCTTAAGCCTTCCATTTACACTAAAACGTCGCTCGATTTTCCCTCCTGATTTAAATAAGTAATGGCGAGACATATTTCCACCTAGTTTCTTTATTATTATCATTATTTACTCATTCATGTTCTATCAGATTCTTTTCCTGGCTAACTTCTCTTTCCTAAATAGGCACATCAACATATTCCCCTATTCCAGTGGTAAAATCCATATTTGAATGTATCTCCTGAGGGTCTCTCTATTCCAGTTCCTTTGCGTCTAGATCACAGCTAAATCGCCTTATATATACCATCCAAACACTTTTAGATAATCAATTATCATTTTTATTCGCATCTTTGCCATACCTATAGACCATAGACATCTCTACTGCCACATTTCTTTTCTTGTTTTTCTTCTTCCGCTACGTTTTACTTCAGCTGCAAATTCCTCGGGTCAATATACTCATTCTTCCAAGAACTAACAGTACCTGAAAGCGCAAGAAATACATCTCTCAGTCACATTACACGCAATTCTTTTATTTCCAGCTGCAGGACCTACTCATTTTGTCTCTGCCTCATTAAGTTTCAAACATCACAATTGTATTCCGAACTTAACTTTTTCCACAGGTGCTGAAAAACCAGAATTATCTATTTCCTTTTATGCAATGTACTACACTGAGTGTAGTTTTACAGTTCGAATGCCATGTGGTTGACCGAAACAACCTTAACCCCAACTTCACACACACAAGCATTTGGTTACTATCCCACCGCTCAGAACAGCGAGGGTGACCTTTTTTGGAGTGGTGACCTAACAGTGCAATGAAACACATCAGATGGAGAGGCTCTTCCAATATTTTAAACTAATTCCCTTTAACAACGATCTCCAACCCTCTGCTAGGAGTTATTTTACCTAGGAACATGGTGCGTGTTTATATATGAGAGGCGTATGTTGTATTCTATATTCCTAAAAAAGACTAGCCGTAAGAAGTAGAAAAAAGTAACCAAATCCTGACCATCAAAATTACAAATAGCAGCTCTACTGTATTTATCTTATTGAGAGATAAACTGAGCATGCTTCACCTATATTTTGCTATTGTCGGCCAGGTCCATCCGAAGCGCAAGATGATTTTGATAAACAGATGTAAGTAGGCGTAGAACAATTATTTCGTGGACAGAATTCGGTCACAGCTGTCGAAAGATCACACTGTTCACCGAAATACAAAGCATGTAAATAAAGATGCAGTGTGCATGTGTACAGTGTAGGCTATCTAGCACTTGCGCAATACTCAGAGTGTTCGGGGACAAATACAGTAAAACAGAGTTATTCCACGGGATTCTGTCCTTGGTGTGTGCTAAGCGGCCATTGTTTTGAGTTGGAAGGTCACATGATGAAAAACGACGATGCTAATATGATTTTGAAATTTTAAACATCAGCGTTCCCTCTCATGACGCGAAGATATATCATTCATCACACACCTGTTTGAGTTCTGACTAGTTAGTCTAAATACTCGTATCTCGTGATCGCGGTGTTCAAGGTTTTTATCATTTTTTTTCCTTTTGCCTGGTTTGATTCCTCTTCGGCTGTAAATGAATTACTTTTGACAAAGAGTAAGTACCTATCATTAACTTTTATTATTTCTCTCTTCTTGTTCTTTCTTTTGTTTCATCTCAGTGGCCGTAATCTTTCTCTTTTGTCAAAACTGCAGTCTATCTTTTCCTCTCTCTCAGCACTTGTAGTTTCCATTTTAGAGCCGTCAGTGTACCTCACGTAATGCACTGTAGGTATTACTTGAGGTGTGTGCACCTTACCTCTTGCCCCTTAGCTTTGTACTACTTTACCTCAGTTCCTACTACATTTCTTTCATTTGCTGTCCATCCTCTGGAACGATTGAGTCAAAATCCGTCTGCTGGATTTCCTCCCAGTCCCACCTTTAAATCCTTGCACTTCAACTCCTTTGATTTCTAGGTCTCCTATCCGGCTGTTCAACCTCTCTAACTCCTATTTACTTTCGTAAGCGCGGAAGAGCCAAAAGTACCCCAGCACTACACTTGACAGCCTAAATTTCACAAAATTCTTCTCTGTCGTCTCGTTTTTCTCTCTATCCTCTCATTTCCTCTTTCATTTTCTTCCTAATTCATTCATTCTAGATATTTCTTTCTGTTACGGTGTCGAAATATCCTGGCCAAGGTCGACATAATGTTACGGCCTCTGAGAGGGAGGTCCGCTTCAGGTTCGATATGAAATAATGAAAAAAGATATTTCAACACCAACAGTTGAAACTGGGGATACGAATATAGAAAGAAACACTAACACAACAAAGGTTTATTTACAAGCTTACTAACAAAGGTAAATGCAGAATGGTATCTCCTATTTACATAAAAAGACAGAATCTTACACTGCATGAACTGGGGGAACAGTGAGGCAATTTAAATACTTGCTAGTCAATTTGGTAATTCGAAGTGGTGCCTTCACAAAAGTAGAGCGGCAATTGCAGACGTCCTCTTGACTCCGTATTGCAGAAACTAGTCTACTTTAAAGGCAGGAACTCCCCAAAACCTGTAGCAGGACATTTTCTTCTCTGAAGTCTGCTCGACGTAGAGACAACTCGGTCGTCCACTCCTGAAGACGATTAGACCAATATCCAACCAACTCTCGAACAACTCTTCGTTGGTTCCTTTTTCTCGTATCTCTCACAGATGATCTCTGCAGTTGCTGATCTCTCACTGATAATCTGATCTGTGGCTCTTACTGAGGATATCTCTCTGTGACTAACTGGAAATCTCTCTCTTTTACGATCTCTCTCTCTTACGATCACTGCTCTCCAAAGTTCGTTCGTCGTATTTATACTGCATCCTGGGAGCGGAGCCTATGGCGAGCGTCACAGACCCGCGAGATTTCCAGAAGTTCTTAGATGAATCTAGACGAGGTATTGCATCAGAAATCGTGGCGTTTCTCAAGTGTAATGGTAATTGCTTCCTAGCAAACAAAGATAAAGGAAAGGAGAACGCATTTTCGAGAAGTTCTGCAGTAAGGAGGCTTTCGTGCCCGTGTTGGAGGCACCTTTTTCTCGCGGCTGTTCTGGAATCGTCGGGCGTGTTGTGGAGCGCAAAAACACGTCAATGTAAGTTGTACTTATTCTGCCGTATTCCACCTAGTTCATCTGGCTCTGCCTATCACTGTACTGTGTAAGCAAACTTATTGTACTATATATATATATATATATATATATATATATATATATATATATATATATATATATATATATATGATCTATATATATATATAGTACAATAAGTTTGCTTACACAGTACAGTGATAGGCAGAGCCAGATGAACTTTTCTCCATCCTCCTATCTCGCCTGTGACAACACCACTTCTTCCTCATCTACCTCCTCCAAATCTTTTCTTCCTCCCCTCCAACTCCACCTCCACTCTCTCTCTCTCTCTCTCTCTCTCTCTCTCTCTCTCTCTCTCTCTCTCCACCTGTTCCCCTCCCTTTCGTCGTGTGTACCACATCTAGCTGAAAGAAACATCTGTATCTTTCGTCGGATGTGTTGTTCTTTAGTTTGCCTCAAAGCTCGGGTGTGTGTCGTACTGTCATGTTCCTTCTTGTGTTGAAACATTTTACGTATTTGTTTCTATAACGTTTACAACATCTGCGTAGAGAAGATTTTAACACTAGATCATCCCTGGTAGCGTCATGAAGAGCGACTGATAACAAGAGCTTCAACTCCTGAAAAGGTAAGTTTTTTTTTTTTTTTTTTTACAGCTATTAAACTTGAAGGGCGGCTGCATAATCAGAGATCGTTTGTACCAGGTAATCAGGTAGTTAAGGTTAATGTGACTGCTGTGTTTGTGGCTACGTGATTTCCAGGTTCGGTCAAGTTCAGCGTCTCATTTTCGTTATCATCTGCGGATTCTTTTTCCTCTCCGTTATAGAATGGGTCACGTTTAAGTATTAACACGAATTTGGGGTATGAGTGAAATTTGGAAGTTGGTTTTTGTTTGAACCATTATATATTAATGAACTGAACGTTATATATTGTCTTATTATTGTTGCAAGAGTAGTTTAAATAGACATCACAATCATATTAGTAATAAATTAGCTGGTATGACATAAAAAGTCTGATGATTACTGAGGGTAAAATAGTAGCCTTTAACGAGGCTCTCAGCAGATTATATCGTCACCGGCGTTTTACGAAAGCGCGGATCCCCTTGTCATAAGCGCCTCGCGTTTTTCACGACAAATAGCTTTTATTTTATTTATTTATTTTTTTTTTACATAAAAAAGGCGGCTGAAATTTGTATCATAAGCGTGTTAGCCAAACTTTACCGGCTCACTACCAGTGCTACCAGCCTTTGAAAAATCTTTCAAGATCTTGAAAAATAGTTCAAGATCTTGAAAAATTAACTCAAAGCTTGAAATGAAAATGTGAAAATCTCCGAATTCTTGAAAATTATGTACAGAAAGTCCTAAAACAGACAATCTAGGGAAAATGAAAGCAGGTTTCGGCCGGACTGCTTATGTTCTTTTCACAGCTTTCTTGTCGGATTTCCAAGAGGTTTCGTTTAGAATAAGACAGTGTCATTGCTATGTTGCACAACAAGGAACCAAAGGAAACAACAGGTACTGAAAAACAGCCGAAGTCCATCATAAAACTTGCCCTAAACTTTCCTTCTTTAGTGTCTGAGCATCAGCTTGATGACTTACAGGAAGAATGGAGGGCCCTTATTCGGGCAAAGGAGACAGTGCATCCCATGATTGCTCAGGAAGTAACTGAAATTTGGCATACTTTAAGGAATGTATTAGATGGAAATGGTCAGCCCAAGTTTAGTTTATTGTCTGACTGCATGTATAGCCTCCTTGTATTGCCAGAATCTTCAGCCTGTGTTGAATGGATATTTTCCCAGCTAAATCTGGTAAAGACGAGACAAACGCCGCTCTTCTGATGGCATGTTTTGCCGCTCTTTTTGAACTTTGGTTTCAATTCTGAATCCGCGCTTTCGTAATACGCCCACCGTCACTCATGAGTCATGACACCAATACGAGATCAAGACATCTGCTGACTCGGCAGTGAAGCTTTGATTCGGCTAAAATACTGAATTATTATAAAATAAATTTCATGAAACGAAATCCTTCCCTCTCCATCTTACAACAGCCGGCTTTACACCAATAACGCTTAACATTTCGTCATTTCACTTTGATCTCAAGTATAGAAGCCTTGATTTGAGAGGCCAATGAAGGATTTAATTTGTCACGATTCAGAATTATTCGTATCATAAGAAATCATTAGCTGTATTTCTTTAATATTTCGATCCTTTTATATGATGACGCAATGCACATCTCCTGTCACATTAATGTAAAATCACTCTCATGGATAAGAAAAAACAAATTAAGAGAAAGGGTATACCATTCTTTTGTAGGCTAAGATGAACTATAGCTTGCAGGTAAGCTGAACTAAAGGTTTAGCGATGAAAAGCACCTAGTTCTTGGAATGCTTAACTTTCCTCTGTGTTCCCACAATATTGTGGTCTTCTTCCTTTTCTTTAAGCACCCGAGGCAGAATCAGACTTCGGCCCACCTCAGGTTTCTCCATTCAGACATAGTTAATTAAGGATCGAAATCAACCAAGTGGAAAAAGATGAGAAGTCCCAGTGAGAAGACCTGCACAAGCTGCTGCTTCCTTTGCAGTGCTAATTAGTTCAGTTGATTAGC
This sequence comes from Macrobrachium nipponense, assembly GCF_015104395.2. Lineage (NCBI taxonomy): Eukaryota > Metazoa > Arthropoda > Malacostraca > Decapoda > Palaemonidae > Macrobrachium > Macrobrachium nipponense. The sequence continues at coordinate 214,055,327 of NC_087200.1, forward strand.
AACATTGCTCGATGCATATCCCTTTCCTTAGAAAATATCTGGTTTGTACTGATGTCTAACATAACCGAAAGGATACGCGTCTCCATTTAGCTAAAGGCAACCAAATATCTAGATATTTCGTCTCATGTAGTAAAAGAAACAACATTTTGTGATGTAGAATATATCACCGACAATAGGTGATAGGCTAACATCGAAAATTAATCTAACAATGTTGCTAATTAATTGAACTAATTTATAGGGAGAGAAAAAGTTATCTTGATAAAAAATCAGGTTAAATGATCTCACCATTTCCCAATTCTTACTTGTTCCGTTGATTCATCAGTTTTAATTAATCTACATAACATCTGACGCCCTAGTTTCTCTCTCTCTCTCTCTCTCTCTACACGCACATACACAATCTCTCTCTCTCTCTCTCTCTCTCTCTCTCTCTCTCTACACGCACATACACAATATATTTACTAAAAGGTCAGAGTTGAAAATGGACACCAATAAATGATGTGTGCACTTGTGCTCGCTTTTCACTTCCGTATGTTGACTTTATCGTCATGACTGACGTACAGTATCATTCAGGACCGTCCTTCTAACTATCCGTCGTTCTAACTACACGTCGTTCTAACCAGAGTCAAAATATACTGACTCTGGTTCTAACCAGAATCAAAGTCCGTCTTTGTACCGGATGTCCCCTGAATATATTTTCCACGACAGAAACACAGAGAGAAGAAGAAAAACAGAGACTGACAGATTTATAGATATGAACCAATCACATGTATCCATGAGAATGGCAGCCCTCAAAAGAACATTATCATTGATACACATTAAACAGGTGTCTTTAGCAGTTTATAATAAAATAAAAATATCAATCCGGTACCGGCCTGGTCCCAAATTTATCCACTGCCAACCTCAGTTCTCAGACAAGTGAACTGAATGAGTAATACCTAAAGAACAGAGACCAGTAACCCCTACGACGGTCATTGAAACACATTTCTTGAGTTGACGAACCAAAGCCAAACCTAGGTTGCCCCGGAACGGCAGCTGCTTTATCACCCAACTGACTTGTTATCGAACCACACTCATACCGCGGGACAAGTGCACGGACACACACGCACACAGATATACGTAAACAAATACAACGAATCAGAAAACCTGTGACTCATATTCGGATCTATTTCTCCGAAGTAAAAATGTTACATCAGAGGACATGTTTATAATTCACACATACATCCATAATATATTAATTATGCATATATATATATTATATATATATATATATATATATCATATATATATATATATATATATATATATCATATATATATATATATGTATGTATGTGTATGTGTATAATGTATGTATGTATGTGTATAATTTTTTCTTCTGTTTTATCGGAATATACAGGTTCTTCCAATATTGTTTCAACCCAGAAGAGAGGCAAAACACTGTAGATATTTTGGTAATAAGCCTGGGCAAAACGACAAGGGGAACAATGGTAATTAAACATTAATGTGAAAGGCAGTCTGGCAGTTTTGAAGGAACAAACATCTGAATTCAGTCAGCATCCCAGAATGGGGAATTTTGATATCTATTTTACTTATTTGCACTTACTATCTCAATGGAACAAAAAAATGATCAAATATCTCAAAGACCAAGATCTACACTGTAAGTAAGCTGAGTTTTCAGAAGCTTCAAGCTGAATCCCAATATTTCTAAGACTCTTCATTATTATTTAACAATATCAACCGTAGAGACTGTTTCTGAATTCGCATACTAAGAACACACAATTAATTACGGGTGAAATTAGCTTTATGACTACCCATTATCAGAAAAGACTGATCAATATTTAAACCCAAAATGTTTATGTACCGGCAATAAAAAGCACACCCAAAATGCAGCTGCAGAATTTAATGTTATTGCAACTGCAAGAAAAACAATGAGAATTAGTGCCCCTTTAAGGAACATGACTACTGCAATTTTTCCAGCAAAACTGTTTCATAACGAGGGGTAATTAGTGCACAATGCAAAGATTAAGATACCTTACAATCGACCTGAATTACACGAATATTACAAGACTTCCGCAAAGAATGTACAAGACTGATTTCACGAAATAGTAAACCAGCGAAGCAAGTAGGTGGCACCCAGAAGGATCAACCAGGAAACAGATTCGAAGAAACTTCTCTTATTTCTTTTACAGCTTATTCCGACTGCAATTGTTACACTGAAATTATAAAATCCAGATGTTAGAAGAAACGGCATAATTGCTCGTAAGGGAGCCACTTTCAGGTCCTGAGATAAGCTCACACTAATTACAGCTCCGCATCGAAAGATACCCAACTAACCTCAATATAGATGACAAAAGTCTCAGAATGAGATCTATAATTGCACAGAGGAAATCCATCCAGGAGGTGTGAGGGTTTGCTTTTTTTCAAAACGCGTCATTCTGTCATCTCTTCTTCACTCAGTCCAACTTTGCTGGAAATTAGCACCTTCTAAGAGTTACAAGAAAGAACACATAAGACTTCATAATGATCACGTATATCATGACTGTCAGGATACTTCCAGGGCAGAGGACTCTCTCACAGAATCTATATGCACTGATGAGCCTTGACTAGTTGATGCCTTGTTTAACCTATGTTTAGGCAGACCTTCAGATCACCTAACAGTTACCATCTGGCGTTTGATTGGTGACGGCAGGATTATGAAGCATGACCTCAGTACCTTAATTAAGACACGCAAGAAAGCGGACATCAAGTTTCTTGGGTGGATTCCACAATTCAGGGTTTATTTTCGCGGTTTCTTGGATTAATCCTTCCTGCAGACGTGTTTCCTACTGGCGATGTTCTGCTGAGAAGTTAGCTATGAGAGTCTGAGCCATCAATCATCTGAAGTGATGAAAGAAATGAAGTGAGGTGTTCTTATGACCCCGAAGTTAGTGATATCCTAAAGAGCTGCATTACTCGGAGGACAAGTAAGCTCTCCTGCCTATCATTTCCTCATTAGACTAGGCTTCAATATAGGAAGCAATTGTAAAATTAAATGTTCATTGCAAGTGTACAAGGAGTGTTCATAACAAATATATCTAAACTACTTTTTATGGGACTATGAAAAAAAAAAGACTTCGTTACATGAATATCTTTCAAGTCGAAATTTACATTATGGTTATCAATTTGAATCTATACATACATACATATGGATATACATATGGATATATATATATATATATATATATATATATATATATATATATATATATATATATATATATATATATGTGTGTGTGTGTGTGTGTGTGTGTGTATCTATGAATAGTGCCCTCCTGTCAGCAAGCCTATTTATTTTCTGTTGCAAATAATTTTCGTAAACTGAAAAGCGGCCATGTTAATATTCATTCATGATCTCACCTTGTTCAAGGGGAAGTAGTGAGTTGGCAATTGCTTTAGATATCACGTAGTTATTAGGAAATACCAAAACTCCCAGAAAAGATTTATCCCAACTGAATGAGAGTAATGGAGAGTAATCGTAGTGCGTGTAGCTATACACCTGTTAGTTCTTTTATGGCGTGTCCTGTTGATGATTGTCTTTATAATTGGACGCTAGTACTATACAGTCTGCTTCACAGTGACGTAAACCAAACAATAGTCTAAAGAAACATTATTTTGCTCCTGTCGATATTGCTTATTGTCCAAGTGACGAGGTATTTCGTTGGTTCACTTGTTGGCATAACGTTGGCTGGTTTGGTTTAACCGTCACGATTTCCTGAAGGCTTTTATGAAGTAAGTATGCTTTCGAAATAATTCGTTAGTTTTACAGAAAGTCAAAAATGGTTTTCTAGATCTGTTGCTTTCAATAATAAAGATTACATACTTAACTAGATAAAATGAATGTGCATTTTCATTTCCAGCTGCTCTGTTCACATTAGTCATAGAGCCATGATAGCTGCAGCTAGAATCCAGAATTTACTCAATTACTTTTCAAATGTGTTGTGACAAAAAGGATAAACCTATGTAGTATATCCTGTTTTTTTTACTAAGGCTGTGGTTAGATATGAGTGTGTGGTTGATTCTTCGTTCACAAAATTTTGGTTTATTTCTGAAAAATATTTTATCTCATGATCCCAAAAAGATTTGAGATGTCCCCAAATTTTTTGAAATGAATTATTTCATCGCTGTTTAAAGTCTGACATTACAAGCAATGGGCCATGCCATTTATAGCTTATTTGGGGATTCAAGAATAACAAGAGATTAAAAAGAAAATTGTTGGTCATTCTCACGGATTTGGTCCTCTCCAAAAAAAAAAAAAAAATCATATTACGTAATGCCTACGACGTTCGTTAAAAAGTCAGAGAAAAAATAACTCTAAAATGTGTATTTTTTTATGGATCCATTATTTACGAAACGTCAGCCCTGGTAGAAATGGCAAAGTCCGTGATGCAAGGGCTTCCCGCATCAATAACTAAAAACTGTTAAATTTAAGTTATCTATGCAAAACAGAGCAAGTACCTTTAGACATTAGAAAGACCATAAACTGGTATCCCCTGCAAGGGGGGAAAGGGGGGAGTGCCATCAGTTCACCTCACTTGGTGCACTGTAGGAATAATCAAAGGTCTTTGCAGTGTTCCTTCGGCCCCTAGCTATAACCTCTTTTCTTTTATATTACTGTACCTCCCTTCATATTCTCTTTCTTCTATCTGACTTTCCACCCTCTCTACCAATTAATTCATGGTGTAACTGCTAGGTGTTCCGCCTGTTACACCTTTCAAAATGTGTAACAGGAGGAACACCTAGCAAAGATCATTAGTTGCATTCTGTTTGTACCACGTGAGGTGTGAACTGATAGCAGTTCCCCCAAACCCCCTTGCGGCTGATACCAGTTTATGGTCTTCTTTTAATATATCTAAAGGTAAGTTGCTCTGTTTGGCATAGATAAATTATATCTGACAGTTTTCAGTCATTGATGCGAGAAGGCATTGGATCATGGATTTTGCCATTTCTACCAGGGCTGACGTTCTGACTGAACACTTTCCTTTCTGTGCTGATAGCCACATAGGCGTCAGCGCCTACTGTGTTTTGATGCTGTCTTGGAAACTGGTACCGGAGATAGTCTAACACGTTTAAATTTGACGTTTTCATTCTCTTCAGGTCATCGGTGTGTTGACCCATCACTGCAAGCACTCAAGAAAGGGAAACGGGGTCACGGAAGTCTGCAAGCTGAACCTCCTCTTCCTTCTCCTAATCAAGATTTTGCTCTCCTTCCTCGTCCTGAAGGAGGTAACAAGCACAGAGAAGGAGAAACAGGCCCTGGGTTCCTTACTCTTCCTTATATAATGGCATTGCTTTTAGACAATTTATTGGAAAACGAAACTAGAAGCAGAAGGAGCTATGGCGTAAGTATTGTTATTATTACTACGTATTATTATTATTTCAATCAATCTTTTTTAGTTTTCTCATTTCCCCTTCGTTGGATATATATATATATATATATATATATATATATATATATATATATATATATATATATATATATATATATATATATATATATATAAAATGTGTGTGCCCTACTTTCTGCTGTCTATTAATTTCCTATAGGGGGTGTGTGGAAGAAAGCGAGAGGTGCGTATTGCTGACTATAGCTATAAACTCCACATTTTCATTTCTCTTTTCTGTACTTATATGTAATGTACTCTAGAATATTTAACAAAGTTTTTGTCAAAAGCAGCTCTATAAAAACCTTCTTTTATAATAAAATTAGAAGGAAATTCTTATTCAGAAAAAAAAATCCACATAACAGTTAATATTGACATATTAGTTTTATATACGTAGCTCGACCGCTCACGTTTACGGTCGCTTAAAACTTCATCTAGGAAGCGGTAAGTATGAGGATGTATATATATAGTATGAATGTAAGTTTTATAGCTTTAATATCTTTTTTGCATCGAAGGACTTTGGAAAAATTCCTGAATTCGGCGTAGACTTCATAAAATGCATTCACGAGAAGAAAATGATACAGGAAGCCAAGAACACTACCGAGCAACTCTATTGTGCTCAGAGATTGAAACCAACAGACGCCACCGTAGAAAACTGGAAATCCAGCGACCAAAATAAGCACAGTAACTCGGGAAAACGAAAGAGGAGGGTTCCAGGTGATGGAGCAAATGTTTATCCCTGGAAGAAGCAAGCGCCAAAGAATAGGGAATCAAAAAAAATTAAAAGAAATACGTATAGAAAAAAGAATAAATCCAAAAGGGATGGAAATGGATCGTCGGACGAGGAGAGTAGCAACAACGACGACAACGGAAGAACAAAGAAACCAAACGGGAATTATTCCAACAGTAAGACACAACAGTACGCTGGTAAACAAGGGAAAAATGAGAAGAAAAGAGGAAAGAATTCAAGGAAAAGTGCAGGACAGTTCAGGGGTAATAAAAGTAAGGAATTTTTTTTCATTTCAGTCTTCCATTTTTTTTTTTGTTTTCTTTTTTTTATCATCTTGGTTAGATTTAAACTGGATAAATTTAATACAAATTTTTATAATCCGCAGTTAGTACAGTTTTTAACAGTGCTTTTTCTAGTTATTTTCCTATTTTACACTTTAAGTATTAAAAAAACTTTCTAGACAGTTTCCCGTTCTTATAGACCCCATTATATCTAATACAAATTTTTCCTAAATATACCATGCCAACACATTCATATTTTGGAGTCAGTCAAACATGCATCTCTACATACGGGAGTAGATAATATTACTGTTGGGGAATATAATGCCTTCTCGTAATATATCGTTCACAGATGACAATATTTACTAAAAATTGAACAACGAAAGAGGTCATTGAGCTAAGAAATATGTCCCACGTTTAAGGATTGGTGCTGAATTCAGCGTCTCAAAATTTACGAAGGGAAAAGTGTTTGCAATACTGTAAAACTTACCAAACAGGGTCCAAATTGATAATACTTTATGGGGATTTAGGATTTAAATTTTGCTAGGGAATATTTGTTGTCAGGTTAAGGTGGCTATATTGAAAAGGGCCTCTTTGCGACACATTTTGTAATGCAGTTCGATTCTTTCTAACCATAAGTCACGTAAGTTTAGTGATTCGGAAGGGTATTTTGTTAACCAAGCCATCCCATTTTCTTTACGTCCCTGAAAGCGCGTAGACATTATTCCCATTAATACCTGAGAGGGATTTTGATTAGAATTATGAAAGATTCGAAGGTACGCGGGTTTTGCTACTTATTACTAAACCACTGATCAAGCACTCTGATTTTGTAGAGAGCATCAATCAGCCATAAAGTAAATGAACAGTGAATAATCGGCTTGCGTTCACAAGTGTTCATTCGTTGAAGCTAATCGAGACAGTTTCTGATGACACGAGATCCTCAACAACTTTCAATCTTACAGCAGCTGCATCTTGTGGAAACTCCTACGCAGTGGATGTGGGCGACAAACTCACCTTCACACTACCGAGAAAGTCTGTGACCTGCGAGATTGCATTCGAGGTGAGTTGCTTGTTTCGTACCCCTTAAGCTGAAACAGAATTCCGTTAGACAGTAGATTTTTTTTAATATATACATTGGCGGCACCAAGTTGATAAGGTAGAAACAAATAAAAACAAAAAATTTAGTCTTTAAAAGAGATTCTTTCTATGTATGCATACGGATAAGTATGTATGCGTTTTTGTAACAACAAAGAATTTAATTTAGCAGTAGCCTTTGGTTTTGAAACTGATTTTCAGCCAACTCCAGAGATGGCATTCAACAGAAAAAAGGTAGGCTACGTTGCCAGTTAGATGTTTTGTTTAAACTGGTGTCATTTGACCTCGTTAGAAATTTTTCCCTGTTAGATATGTATTTCTAATGTATTCGAGAAAAATAATATTCACATTCTATATTTTGTCATTATTATGGAGTGCTGTTTTCTGAGTGAACAGGTAGATCGAAGGATTTCATTAATAAAGGTGAGAAAGAAAACCACATGAACGCAAGTGTGGAAACAACGCATCTGTTGTACCGTGAACACCAACAGATGTAAAATACGTGTAATTAATATCAAGAGAATCCCAGTGAAGTAATAAAAAATGCAATCGGTGGATTTTGCTTCTGGCAGCCACAACGGCGAACAAAACGAGATCCTGCAAACCGTTGTAGCTCATCTAGACCGCCATCTGTTATTTGAGCACTGTAACAAAACTTTATTTTGAGAAAACTGTTTAGTGAGACAGGACGGACCATGTCCACCGCCAGGAAGGATCATCGTTACTTTCCACATTGTCAGAGATATAGGAATCTCTTTCTAATCTGATAACGAAAGGAATAGGAAGGTTTAGAAATATGTTCCTTTTCCGGAAACAGCTTTATCTTGCTAAAGTAACAATAAATGTTGCCATTACATTTCATTGTCTTTTGCTAAATATAACGGTAGGGACACACACCACTTAATTAACTGCAGCATCCTCTTGTCTTATGGAATTTATGCTCTATTCTCAGACAACTTCTCGCGCTGCTTTGAACGTGCAGTGCAAAAGATTGTCTCTTCGAGAATGTAGCACCGAGTACCTGTACCTCCACGACGGCAATGAAGAACAATTGTAAGTTTGCACTATGATACTATTATTGTCTTGCTGAAAGCCGAATCACATAAGGTCTTGACTTATAAGAAGTGATAAGTATTTTGCATGAGTCAATACCAATGAAGTGTCGATATTGAATTGCTATTAAGTAGATAATGACGGTGAATCATAATTACCTGTTAATGAAGATTGTAAAAATGAATGACTCGGCAGATATTGCGGAAAAGCAGGACCGCAGCAACTAACAAAACTACAAAATGCTTATTTCCTATACGAGCGTTTATCGGAAAAGACTGCCAGATCCAGGATTCACTGTACGATTGCGGGAGTCAGTAAGTATTATCAAGTTTTCTTATAATTTATTCATTCATATACTGGCTGTTTGTGTGAAGAAAAATGTTACTCGACCAGAGTGAGAAAAGAAAAAGGGGAGAAAGAAACGTTCGCGAACTTCTCTGCTTTAAAAGGAATCTAAGAATTAAAAAAAAAAAGCTGAAGATTTTGAAATTCTAATATTTCACGGATGGTACCAATGAATAACTCGTCAACAGACTCTCAACGCATGTCAGAATGCATTGAAATGTTTGCTCATATCCTATGGTCATGTATGAGGATAGCCAAAAGTCAAGTCATTTACAAAAGCAGTGCCCATTGCCACATTTCTTCAAAAGAATTCCTAACTAGGAGGAAAGACTGTGGCTAGTCAAAGTAACGCACTAAGTACAGATATCCTATTTTTTGTAGATGGTGAAGAAAGTTTAGTGTCAATAGTGGTAAACAGAGTGAATACTTTCAGAAAACTTAGTTGCAGTTCCTGTTCACTACAGAAAGAAGGATATTCATGATCTGCAGAACGATTTACTGTGAGATAAATGCAGCCTCGTACCACTTTTTGTGTAAAGAAAATCTTACGATGACAAACTTGATCTTTACTGTTAATCGTAGCATACCAAGGACGACAATATCTCAAATAGGCATGGTATACCATCGTTCAGTCCATATAACAAAAGTAATTTTATACGGCCATTGTGAAAACATAACCTTTGTCTCTTTAGCAAAGCCTCGGCGATAAGATTGCAGTAAGTTAGTGTTTCTTCAATAGGAATTGTTATAGGTCTGTAAAAAATCAACTCTATATGTTTAGAAAGCATCTTGCTAAACACGATAAGACAATGAAATTTTTTGAGAGAAATAAGTGGCAGATGTAGAGAATAAAAAAGAAATGTGTGATTAACCTCATAATAATGATGAAACGTACTAGCACCGAGAACTGGAACTAGTGAATGTTACAAAAATAAAAAGTAATTTCAAGTTCTCTCTGAATATTTTTTTTCCTATGAATTAACTTCATGACATGAGTAATTGCATCTCATACGTGTGCACTGTGAAACCACACATGCAGTTTGCTAAACGTTCAAAAAAGTATATGAAATTTAGTCTTGGGTCATGAAGCAGAGACTGGAACATTTCTTAAAATGCTAGAATTTGCACTTTAACGTCCTTTTTATCATCTGGGATATCTAATTTGGTTATAGATACCCTGTTATTTTACCTGACACTTAAAGTTGTAGATATGTCTACTTGTGTCTTGATCGGTATGGTCGAATCCAGAGTACCGTTTAAAGACTTTGATCGCTTACCACTCTTTTTACTTAATGTGCTCCAGTTAGCTACCCTACATGTGTCTGGAAGTAATAATAATCTAGCTTTATTCTTAATTCGGATACTCCCCTTTCATGGATTTAACAAATAAAGCTTCAGATATTTTTGTGGTATAGCTGAAGGCTTTATATCACTGGATTTGGTTTACCTTTTTTTTTCACTTTTTTTTATTTTCTATGTTTCAGAAATGAATGGAGGAGGAGGTTCTGGCAGTGGCAGTGGCAGTAGTAGCACTCAGGCTACGAATTGTGAAATAAGTATGTAATTCAATTTCAAGTGAGTGATAGGAAGATAGATAGCCAAATACAGACCTGATTATAAAAAAGAAAAATCGCTCTTTAAAAATGACAAATCAAAACAGAAGTTTATATGTATAAATTTTGATGCCGTAGCGGAGGCTGCTCCTCTCCCATTTCTGTTGGCCTTACTCCCAATGATTTTAGAAACGGCGTCTGCCAGCTTGTGCTCAAGAGGGAGCCAGTTAGGAACGATTCACTGAGAAAGAATTGAAACGCAAAATCTCGGTACTCTGAGAAACTAATTCAAATTTTAAGAAGTTATAAATGTTTCTTTTTTATCCACATAAGTAAGTATATCTTAGTTTTACCAGACCACTGAGCTGATTAACAGCTCTCAGATACAACTTATTGTGGGATCCGAACCACATTATATCGAGAAATTAATTTCTATCACCAGAAATAAATTCCTCTGATTCCGCGTTGGCCGAGCCGAGATTCGAACTTCGGACCAGCAGATTGGCAGCCGAGCGCGAAAACCACTTGTCCAGCGAGGAAATTTTTATCCACATAACAAGCATAAAAGTGTGTATACATATATATGTATAGATAGATGGATAGAGAGAGATAGATAGACTTCCGTATGCGCAAAATAATAGATTTCATTCACACTTACTCTAGAATGAAAATCAGAAACTCGCATTCATTTCGCAGTGTGTGGAGTTTCCTCAAGGAGTCTTGCTGGAACCCGCATCGTTGGAGGAAGTGAAGCTGCCCAGGGGAGCCTATCCGTGCTAGTCTTAGTTCAGGTTTATTACAAGGGATGGATGGTTCACGGTGTGCGGCGGAAGCATTGTCACCAAACAACATGTGGTCACGGCAGCTCATTGCCTCCAATTTCCTAGGTAAGTTCTGTCTACGATACTATATATATATAGATATATATTATATATATAGATATATATATATATAATATATATATATATATATATATATATATTATATATCTATAAATATAATAATATATCAATATATATATATATATATATATATCTATATATATATATATTATATAATATATAGTATATATATATATATAAATATATATATATTATATATATATATATATATATATATATATATATATATATATATATATATATGATATATCTATATATATATATATTATATATATATATATATATATATATATATATATATATATATTATATTATATATATATATATTTATATATATATATAATATATATATATATATATATATCTATCTATATAATATATATATAGTATAGTATATAGCATCTATATAGTATATATATATATATATATATATATATATATATATATATATATATATATATATATATATATATATATATATACATAAAGGTTGATGCCATGGAGGAAAATTGAAAGGCGTGAAAGCTAAGAACTTACCCTTTACTTAGTTAAAGGGTCGTGTTAAGACCCAAAGTTCTTGGCTTTCTCGCATTTCAGTTTTCCTCCGTGGCATCACCTTTATTTTTTATACATAGCATCAAGTTTGAAATACTTCGTGATCAAGTTATTCATATATATATATTATATATAGTATATATATATATATATATATATATAGTATATATATATATATATATATATATATAAACGAATCCCACAGGAAAATGATAGTCAGAAATCCAAGCTCTTTCGTCCTTTACTGGACATTTGTCAAGGGACCTAATGAAGTACAATTGGAGAGAAAGGTCTCAGGTACAAAACAAGATCAAAGAATACCAGATGGTTAATTGTCAAAAGGGTAAAAATTAAAAGAGTATCATCAGGATTATCGGTATATCACAGGTCACAAACCTAAACAGATTTGACCCTAACCAAAATTACAAAGTATCTTTATAGTCCAAAACATGTAAAAACTGAATATATTAATTTTGTTGCTTATATTTATCTAAAACTTTTTTCATTATGAAAGCATCAAGTTTAAATAAACCAAGACTTAAATTTAGAACATTTCTATTATTTGACTTGATGAAACAAGATTCAATGATATTCCCTTTTAAAAACTGTGTCATTACCTGGGATTAAGGCTCTTGCTTGACTCCAGTTAATAGGTATGGTCTAAATCTCTCTTATGTACGAATAATGCATTCGATATTTGACCCAGTTCTCACAGAATATTGATGTTGTTTGAGACGTTGTGAAAGAGATTTACCGGTCTGTCCCTAATAAACTTTATCACACTTTTTGCAAGGAATATCATATATGCAGCCTGGAAGATCTTTAGGAGAATTTTTGATTATGAAGTCACGTGCATCTACTGTGATTTTTTAAGCAACTTCTACGCCTTTTCTTTGAATTTTCCGAGCCTTGTTCTATTCCTGACATCCTTCTGTAATGCTCTTATCATCGCTCACAAATTGAAACTCCGACTTAACTTTCTACGGAAGTGTATGAACGAGCAAGTGATGCCCAAGTCGATTTACCTGTGAGAATTCTTCGTCTAGCAGAGTTACCTTCCGACGAGTTTCAACGCATCATACTTCAGAAACACATCGACATCACAAAAGTGGAAGTATACGATGCATTTCGTACACTTAGAAGCAGACGGTATGGCTTTAATCAGACGGTTCCTGTCGATTGGAAGAATCGGATGCTGGATTATTGCTACGGAAAATTGAGAAAGTGCTGCAACCGTC